>NW_017672042.1:78227-112682 GCF_001879085.1 Nicotiana attenuata | reverse complement strand
TAGTGAGGATACATTTGGTCAGGCTTGCACGCCGACCAGTAGTGATACATTGATATGATAATGAGGGGGAGCCTGAGATTGTACGCCACAGGTGGCTTGAGATATGATGAGGCCGAGGCCTGAGATTGTACGCCACGAGGTGGCTTGAGATTTATATTGAGGGCCGAAAAGCCTGTTTATGATGCCACGAGATGGCTTGAGTATGCGCTTGGGCCGTAAGGGGCCCCTCCCGGAGTCTGTTACACCCCCAGTGAGCGCGGGTACCCATTGTGATATGAGATATAGCCCGACAGGGCTGGTATTGTTCTATGACATTGCCCGAGGGCTGATTCTGTTTGTTACTGTGCCTGAGGGGCAGTTATTATGTGTTTACTTTTCTGTTGTTTCCTGCATATTGTTTAACTGTTTGGAAGATGTTACGAGATTTCACTGTTAATTATATTTACCGATTTGTTATGCCTCTTTTAGCTTAATTGTTGTTGCTTTACGTGATTTATATTACTCAATCTTCATTTATTTTTAATTACTCACTGAGTTGGAGTACTCACTTTACTCCCTGCACCCCTGTGTGCAGAATTCGGCGCTACAGTCCTGCTCCTGAGGTGATAGTTCCAGCAGGTCTTCGGAGATTTACTAGGTAGCTGCTTGGCGATTCGCAGCCCAGTGCATTCTCCCTCTATCTTAGCGCTCTTTTGATTCAGTTATGTAGTATTGGATTAGACTTCAGACTGTTAGTATTGTTTTAGAGGCTCATGACTGGTGACACCCCGATGTCGGGCTGTGTTGGTTTCCTTATTCCGCAACAATAATACTGTTATTTTGGTGAGTTATTTCTATTATAGACTTGGTATTTGTTATTTTAACTGCTTAAAGTGAATTGGTTGGAATGTGTCGGCTGGACTTGTCTTCACGAGAGGCGCCATCACGACCGGATTTGGGTTTAGGATCGTGACAATTAAGTATTTCTTCAAAAACTGGGAGACTTTATAGGGCAATTAATTTACTGCTATCACACTAGTTCCAAAAAACTGCCAAGCCAAACACTGTGAAGGAGTATAGGCCTACATTTAGTATCGTCTATCATAAAATATTCTCCAGACGCAAGAAGTAGGATAGGTTCCAGTACATACATATGTGAAGCCCAGGCTGGATTATTCCAGGGAGGAAATAGCTGACTAACATACTTTCTTGACCCATGAGCTAGTAAAAGATTATACAAGGAAGAATATATCACCACGGTAGCATGATAAAAATTGATTTACAAAAGAATATGATTCTGTTAAATGGCCTTTTCGTGAGACAGATGCTAAATGAGCTTGGTTTCCATGACCAGTTTGTGTCTTGGATAATGGAGTGTGTTCAAACTGTAAACTATACTGTGGTGATCAATGGTGAACAAGTAAGCCCTTCAATGCAGCTAGATGACTTAGACAAGGAGATCCAATATCTCCTTTCTATTTGCAATAGCTATGGAGTATCTAAGTAGACTGCTTAATGAATTGAAAGAGGACAAGATGTATCAATTCCATCCAAAATGTGCAAAACTAGATATTACACACCTAAGTTTTGCTGATGATCTACTGTTGTTTGCCAAAGGAAACCTACCTTCCATTACTGCCCTCTATGAATGTTTCAGGATTTTCTCTGAAACTTCAGGATTGCAAGCTAATCTTGGGAAGAGCTGTGTATATTTTGGAGGAGTTAAGAAGGAAGTGCAGGATAGTATACTAGAGCATTTGGGGTTTGTACATGGGAACCTACCTTTTAAATACTTGGGAGTGCCTTTATCTACAAAGAAGATTTCTCTACTGCAATGGCAGCCTCTAATAGAGAAGATTACAGCCAGAATCACTTCATGGACAACAAAGAAACTATCCTATGCAGGGAGAACTCAATTAGTTAAATCAGTTTTGTTTGGTATGCAAACATATTGGGCTCAATTGTTCCCTATTCCTTCGAAGGTATTGAAGACTATAGATGCTTATTCCAGAAGCTATGTGTGGTCAGGTAGTAATACAATTACTAAGAAAGCTCTGGTAGCTTGGGATAGAGTATGTATGCCTAAGTCTATGAGAGGAATAGGCATCATCAACATAAAGTTATGGAACCAAGCTGCTCAAATCAAGACATGCTGGGATCTAGCTCATAAACAAGACAAGATGTGGATTAGATGGATTCATGCTTATTATATCAAAGGAAAGCCACTGATGGAAACAATAAGTCCAGCACAAGCAAGTTGGATTACTAGGAAGATATTGGAATCAAAGAACAAGCTGCATTTGATACCTGGAAACAGGACCACAAGAAGCTTGACAAACACTATCTATTATAAGCTGCTTCCTGAAATGAGGCCAGTAATCTGGAAGAGTCTTATGTTTAAAAATGATGCTAGACCCAAAGCAAGTTTTATAATGTGGTTACATTTACATGGAAGATTGGAAACAACAGATAGACTAATGAGATGGGGTATGACAGTGGACACCACTTGCTCAGTATATCAGGCAGAACTGGAAACGAGAGAACATTTGTTTATTGAATGTGACTTTGCTAAAGCTATATGGAGGAGACTGCAGAAATGGTTAAAATGGAAGCAAACAACAGAAGAATGGAACCAACATATTGACTGGGCTATCAAAAGTGCTAAAGGAAAATCACAACAAGCTCAAGTTTGCAAACTGGTGTATGCAGAATGTATATATGCTATATGGATGGAAAGGAACCATAGAGTGTTTGAAAAGAAGTCTAGAAGTTGGGAAACAATTGTACGAGAAATTGTCTATATCTGTTATGTTAGAGTAGGTCCTAGAGTAAAAGAGTTTCTACAGAGATTTATATTTTAGGTGTTTAAGTTTTCTTTGTTTCAGTTGTGAAATTCTTGTATATAGAAGTAGTGAGGAAAGATAAATAGAGTTGAGATAGCTAATTGTGTTGATTAGCTATGGTTTTGTAAAGTTTTCAAAGGTGATTAATACAAAAAGGTTAGTTACCAAAAAAAAAATTTCAAATTCTGGGGCTAGAGATATCGGTAAACTTAAAGTGGAGTCATACTGAAATAAATCCGAGCAAAGAATCATTTAAATTTTTAGATAGCCGATTAAAGTGAATTTTAAATTAAGGATAAGATCTTCACTTGCATCATTATAAAGATAATCATTATTATTAAAAAAAATAAAGTTTTAGAGATTGAAATTTCAAAATAGAAATATTTGAAAGATAAAATCATACCAAATAAGAGTTCAAGTCGTAGTATAAGAGTCACGTCGTAATCAAAGAATCTTTTATATCGTGTCAACCTTTGTGCTTTGCCATAAATATGAGTTATTATTTCACTTTGTACTATTTTTAGGTTCCATTTACACCTATGAGAATAGTGCAAAAAATAAAATTATCACTACGAGAATTGAGAAAATGTTAGTCTTTTTTCATGTAGTGTTTCTTAATTAATATCTGTTGATTATCTATAATAATTTTGAAGGTTTAAATGTTAAGGTTATTTACATATAATTCAAATAACTCAGATATTTAACATGGTTAATGTCAAATATCAAAATGGAGTAAAAAAATTCACTAGCTAAAGTATTTTTTATATTTTTAGATAGCCAACTAAAATGAGTTTTGAATTAAGAATAATATTTTCAATTACATTATTATAAAAATAATTATTATTGAAAAATAATGTTTTAGAAACTGAAATTAAGAAGAAATACTTTTTAAGAGGTATCAACATACCAAATAAGAGTACAAGTAGTAGTAAAAGAGTTAAGTTTTATCCAAAGAGTCATTCATTGTCTCAACATTTGATTGTTTTGCCATAAATATGAGTTATTATTTTGCTTCCTGACTATTTTTAGGATCCAATGACACCGGCAAGAATGGTATCAAAAAAGAAAAGTAGAAGAAATGGTTAATTTTTTTCATGTAGTTAATATCCAATGATTATCTATATTTACTGAGAAAGTGTAAATTTTACGATTATTTACATACAATCCAATTAACTTAAATTATTTGACATGATTAGTGTCCGCGCATCCGCGCGGGTACTAATACTAGTTACTTAATAAAGAAGAGGAATAAAGGGATTGAATTATGCTTAGCCGACATTGAACCTATGATCCTTCAATTAATTTGAACCCCGTTGACGACTAAGCTAATTTTTGACGTGTGCCTGATGGGTTTTACATATATTATATATACATAAAAAAACTGTTATACAATATAATTTTCCGACAAAGGAGGGTTCATCTGCGCCTACCCGCACCGCACCCGCATAGTTTGAAAAGAATTGGAGTGCCAATCCGCCTCGCCCCGGAAAGCCTTAGTCCCCCTCCGCCCCCTCCCACCCTTCCCTATTGCCATCCCTAAACTGGTGTAGATGCAGCTCAAGAGCGAATGTCATACAGCAAATCACGTTACACCACGTGGTGATTTCTCAAAAAGAGCTGGTCATATTCACATATTCTAGAATTGCGAGTAAGAGCCTGTTTGGCCAAGCTTCTCGGAGGCCAAAAGTACTCTTTTTTTGTCAAAAAAATACTTTTTGAAAAATTTAATGTGTTTGGCCAAAATAAAAAAGTACTTTTGGCCAACAGGAGAAGCACTTTTTCTGCTTTTGGGAAGAAGCAGAAAATTCTAGCTTCTTCCAAGAAGCAGAAGCAGAAAATTAATTTATTCAAGACAAAACTATCCTCACCATAAATTTATATTTTCCAAATTATCCTTTACATTTTCTTTCCATATATATATATATATATATATATATATATATATATATATATATATATATATAAATATAAATATATATATAATGTTGCCCCTACTTTAATACGTTAGCAGTGTGAGGTAATAAAAATATCGAGCCATCTTCAGTTTGAATGGTAAAAATGAGAAATTTACTAGTATCTAGTGCTAAAAAATGAATAAATAAAGCAAATTATTTTCTTATGTACAAGCGGTATTATTTAAATTGATCTCCAAATTTATTTTACTTCTGTACTTTCGATCCTAATAACTTTTGTTTCAAATCCCTTTATCTCCAAGAGATTTCTACCTCTTTTCCTTCTAACACGTCCTATCACAGCTGTAGGCAAAAATAAATTCAGAAAATAGTAGTCCTAATACAAAAAATGGTGAACAATTTTAACTGACACCCATTGTAAGAGAGTAAATTCTTTTGAAATTATGAAGTGTTTCTTTATAACCGTTGGAAGTACTACAACGAATATATATATATATATATATATATATATATATATATATATATATATATATATATATATATATATATATATATATTTAACTATTCATGTATTTGAATAGTTTTTTTTTAATTTCTACCATTATTTTAAAAATTAAAGATATCAAATACATGAATCATCTTGTAACTTTTCAATTTTTTTTTGACTTTTCTTGTTTTTGATGTTTTCTTTGACTAATCTTGTTTTTTTTTTTATTTCTCTATATTAAGAAATCTCCTAGAATTCTCCCAATAACTTTAATAGATTCATCTCCTTGAATACTTTATGCAAAATGAGAAGTCTTATCTATTACTATAAATAGACTTCTTCTCCTTTTTTCTTGTGCAAATTCTTCTTCTTTGTCTCTTATTCCTCTTTAAAATAACAAACTAACAACCAGTACAAGTACTTTTTTCATAAGGTATGTTTTTTTGTAGTGTACCTGTGATGACCTTTGGGTCATCACTCGTTTTGAAAGTAAATCTGTGTTCCGAGGCCTTAAAACCCTCTTTTTGTCCCACCTCGATTTGCGTGCGCAGTCCGGGCGCGTTTCCGGAAAGTTTTTATGTGAAAAACTAAGTAAAATATGGAAATTGGCTTTTAAAATTGAATAAAGTTGACTTTGGTCAACATTCTTGGTAAACGGACCCGGACCCGTGATCCGACGGTCTCGAAGGGTCCGTAGTAAAATATGGGACTTGGGTGTATGCCCGGAATCGAATTGCGAGGTCCCAATCTCGAGAAATGAATTTTTAAAGAAAATTATTTTATGGAAAATATAAAGATTTTTGGAAGTGAATTGATGCCTTTTCTTGATGGTATCGGACCCGTATCTTGGTTTCGAAGCCCGGTACAAGTTTGAAATAATGATTAAGTTGAATCTGTAAAATTTGGTAAAGATCGGAATTGGTTTGGTATAAAATGGACCTATAGTTGAGAAAATAGTAATTTTGATGTTCTTGAGTGATTTCATGAATTTGACACGACCCAAAATCCACTAAGGGTCGCGATGGCACCGGACACTGCTGCCAGGCAAGCCAACCAAATTACTTGATGAAGTTCTCATTTTTAACAATCTTGAAAACTAAGATTTTCCTTCAATTTTTCATAAATAAAAAGATAACTGCTTCAATTCAAATTAAATAATAAGCAATTAATACAAAATATTTCAAAACCATCCCAGAACCCGGTGTCACAAGTGCATGAGCATTTACTAAGAAGGAAATAAAAATACAACAACTGTTCGGAATACAATATTGGACAGAAAATAATTACAGACTGAAGGAGACTCTGCTGGCTGCGGGTCGCCTCGAGAAGTGCAACTCACCTAAGTCTCCGTATCAACCATGCTGCTACGCCCAGTAGGCTACTAATAACACATGAGCCTGTGCAACAAAAATGCACAGAAGTGTAGTATGAGTACAAAAATAACGTGTACTCAGTAAGTATCCCGTCTAATCTCGAAGAAGTAGAGACGAGAGGTCGACTTCGACACTTACTAAGGGTCCAATAATGTGATGTCAATAATACATGAAATTGTGGATTTCTATAAACATGATTTTAATCAAATAGAAGGAAACAAATAAACAACTATTTCATTTATAGGAAATTTCCAAAATTCCTATTCATTATTTATCCAAATATTCTCAAGCCAGGAAGAGGCAATAACAACTTTAATAAGTTCAAGGCAGCAATACAAGCATGCGCAAATCATGCCGAGGCGTACGGCCCGTTCCAACAGAAAATAAACTGTGCACTGCCGAGGGTCGAACGGCGCGAACCATAGATGCATCTATTACCCCGCTCACGAACTATCCATGCGACGCGGTCATCATGAAATAAACAATCCCCCTGCTCGCGAATCATATGTGCGACACAGGTACACATAGAAATACATGCTCAGATAGCCAATTAGGAATTTATCGGGGAATATTTATTCAAATAAAAGCCACTTTCTCTTTTAACAATTTAAGAGAAGAAGTTTAATCCTTTTTGAAATTATTTATTAATTCGATGTGGTTTAAGCAATTCGAGCTGTCAATAAGTTTACAATTAATCCAAGTATAGCATGCTTTTGGGTCCTAGACTACCCGGACAATAGCATAATAGTAGCTACGCACGGACTCTCGTCACCTCGTGCGTACGTAGCCCCCACAAATAGGAGCACATAACCAATTAATTCACCTATGGGGACAATTCCCTCTTACAAGGTTAGAAAGGAGACTCACCTCGCTCCGAAGATCCATAACCGGCATTCCACGCCCTTCCGAAGACTCAAATTGATGCACAACACTCCAAAACTAGCCAATAGTTATGCAAATCCATTAATATACGATAAACTACTCATATTAATCCAATTTATAACAATTCCTACCCCCGATTGGAAAGTTGACAAAAATGCCCTCGGGCCCACGTGCCCGGATTTCCAAAATTTTCGAAGAATAAGTTTACCCATAGCCTCACGAACTCAAATATATAATTTTCTCTTAATTCCATACCCAAAATCGTGGTCGAAATCCAAGAATACTAATTTTCTAGGTTTTCCCTCAAACCCTCAATTTCCACCAATTTACATGCTAAAATCCATACAAAATCAATATATTTAACTCAAGATAGGTGGGGTTAGCTCCTTGTCGTTGATGACGAAAAACCCCACTTGAAGCTCTCCAAAATCGCCCATACCAAGAGAAAAATGAGAGAAAAATGGCCAAATCCCGACTTTAAAACAACCCCACTTCCTCCAGCACTTTTTCGCATCTGCAGAAAAATGACCGCATCTGCGGAAAAGTGATCGCATCTGAGGAAAAATGACCGCATTTGCGGAAAAATGACCGCATCTGCGGTCCATTCAATTCCAGCCCAAAAGCGCATCTGCAGCTCACTTGGGCGCTTCTGCGGCTCCGCACCTGCGGCCCAATTCTCGCAGGTGCGGTTATGACAGCAACCAGCAAGTTCAGCCTTTCCAAAATTCCATTTTCGATCCGTTAACCACCCGGAATCCACCCGAGGCTCCCGGGACCCCAATTAATCATGCCAACCAGTCCCAAAACACATTACGGACTTGCTTGAGGCCTCAAATCATATCAAACAACGCTAAAACCACGGATCGACCTCCAATCCAAGCTTTATGAACTTTAGAATTTCAAACTTCTACTTTCGATGTTTAAACCTATCAAATCATGCCTGATTGACCTCAAATTTTGCAGACAAGTCATATTCGACATTACGGACCTACTCCAACTTATGGAATCGGATTCCGACCCCGATATCAAAAAGTCCACTTCCAATCAAACTTCTCAAAAACCTTCAAATTTCTATCTTTAGCCAAATGACTCCAAAATGACCTACGGACCTCCGAATTCACTTTCGATCGCGCTCCCAGCTCCAGAATCACCATACGGAGCTATTCACAGACTCGGAATCACGAACGGACATTGATAACACTGAAATTCACTCCAAGCCAAACTTATGAAATTTCTTCCAAAATGCTAACTTCCACTATAGGCGCCAAAACGCTCCCAGGTCATCCACAACCCGACACGGGCATACGCCCAAGTCCGAAATCATCATACGAACCTGCTGGAACCTTCGAATCCTGATCCCGAGGTCATTTACGCAAAAATCCAATCTTAGCTAATTCTTTCAACTTAAAGCTTCCGAAATGAGAATTCTCTTTCCAAGTCAACTCCGAACTTTCCAAAAATTCAATTCCGACCACACGTACAAGTCATAATACCTGAAATGAAGCTGTTCATGGCCTCAAACTGCTGAACGACGCGCTAAGCTCAAAACGACCGGTCGGGTCGTTACATTCTCTCCCACTTAAACATACGTTCGTCCTCGAACGTGCTAAGAACTGTGCTGGGGTTGTCTGGAATCACTGCTTAATACCTTGTGCACCTACCCGTGCCACCACAACTTAGTTGGACACATCAGCTCGATCAATCTGAAGATATCCTTTTTCACTTAAGCAGATGAGCCTTAGAGCCCAATTCCAACACCCGGAATTCTCTGCCAGGCCTGTTCCAACATACGCTCACCGTATCAATAACTACACGCGTCACCAAAACATGACTGCATACCTTAGCTGAATTTACAACCTGCACCACTTCACTCACAGGACCCCAATAACATTTTCTGATCAAATTAATCGAAATTCCACGAATTCGATGCCCTCATTGCACCTCATGACCTACATAGGTCTTGTCCTAACTCTTACAATATCGACACGACGGATGAGATGTGTATAAATTCTTAACCACTGCCGAAATAACAATTCATTGGGTCTATACTCCTGGCAAGAACTATCACCTCATTCTGAACCAAAAAATGGTCTTAGCTCCTTGATATACTTCATATACTCAGATTGCACTGATCTCGAATTCAATGATCTCGTCTCACCCAGTACGAACTGCTCAGGCAATAAGCCACCCCGACATGACCAAAAGTCCCATATGATGCTATAATGTGCCAATAGGCTACCATATCGAACGCGATATAAAGGAAAGCAAACTTTGAGAAGGAAATTCAACTACACCGCTCGCGAATCATACATGCAACGTGGTCGACTTAATTAGACAAACACCCCGCTCGCGAATCATACATGCGACGCGGGCACACAGATAATATAAGCTTTCCTCATAAAATAGGAAACAAAACACATAAAAACAGATACGGGGATCTGTACTCAGCTTCACACTGTTGCGGCGCGCAACCCGATCCGAACAACATAACCATGGCGGCGTGCCACCCGATCCACCCATGAACTCGCATAAGGAGATACGCACCGAGCTAGATTGCTCATTTCAATAATGTACCGAATATCGGTCACAAGCACACTAAGTGCATAATTCCATCCCTGGGGAGACATATAGTGCCAGAAGCCACAAAACTCAAGTAAAACTGAGGTGCGATATACGATTTGAAATCTCAAAAGTCATCCTGCTCATATAACATCATCTCTACGCGGATCCTCAACACACAAGGAATTCACCAAGCCATCTCACAACTCGCACGGTGTAATACGTCATTACATGAAATAGCCGATGACAAAATAACACCCCGACTACTCTTCCATTAAGGAGCGCTGTGTTGAAATGAACACATCTGGCCTGATATAGAGCCCATATTTACATTTAAATCCATCCACCGACCTCAAGTCGACCCTGACCGTACCAAACTAGGCCAATAACCCTTCAAAGGTCCATACTAACTTCTCTTTTCTCATAATACACAAGAACAACCATCACAACAGGAGAAATCCTCCGCAGTCCACAACCCAATAAATTGAGTGCCTACCAGGCATATATTCTCAAATCGACGATATCATCACAACCCTCATACTTGGTTTAAGTCTTTAATCAATCCAGTGACTACCTGCCACACTTAAACAATCTTCCTGTGGGACACACACCCACAACCTACCATAACAAATAACTGGGTCATACCTCCAAACCACTGTCGATGCCCCCTTTTTCTCGCGAAATCGGGTTTATGACATTTGGGCGGACAACTCTTTTCCTTTTGGGAATCGGGTTTGCAATTTAGAAGAGTCGCCACCTAATGATTGAGTGCACTAGGACACTAAGAATAAAATAAAAAAAAGAACTAGAGAATGGGTAAGGGCTTGAAATTATCTCGGGGGAAAGGTGTTAGGCACCCCCCAAGATCCACTAGTGTGGTTTCCGGTCTTGCTATAATTGTGACTTTAAATATAAACAACAAGTAAAAATACAAGACAACTTTCACATAACGATTGCAAACAAGGGAAGTATAAAAGTTAAATAAACATGCTGATGTTCGGAAATAGGCGATTTCATAATTATTTAAGGGATATACAAGTGCAGGAAAAGGGGGGTCAAATAATTGGTACAAATAATCGAACAAAAGGAATAAAAGAGGTGGAGGTTTGGAGAAGAAACAGTGCTGGAAATCAAATAATTAAAAGAGATTTTTAGTGATTGAAGTAAAAGAAGAAGTTTAGAGAACTGAAAAATTAACAGCTTTTCAAAAAGTTCTAGAAAGAAAAGAAAGTAAACAAATAAAGAGGGAGGGGGTCCTAGGTTTATACATAACATGGATCACCCCACACAACACCCGGTAACCATTTATACACGTGGTGTACATCATATCCATGTCTACCCTTACCCACCCTATTAAGGTATTAAATCACGGAATGGTCTCGTTTCTTATTGAATGCTATTACCCGCCCCAATCCTATCAGTCCCGGAGGCAGTTGGGACTACTAATCCTAAAAGGAAGGGAGATTGGCCTTTCAGAGTTTTAAAAGGATAAAAGTCTAGTGCGACAAACAAAACACATAAAAGAAGTAAAAGGGGAAACACATAACAGTTAAAGGCTCAAATAGGCCTCTTCATTCAAAGCAACAAATTATTTAGCATGACTTACAGATACTGGTTAGGTCCTTAATTAAACTTAAACGTTAAAGGGGTGGCTGATTTATCACATATTTTCAGATAAGAAGTCCAAATTAGGCCTGCCTGCTGGTTGTAATTATTAAAGACTGGTATAGTTAATTAGTTACCTAATGGTTTGCCTAGGTGAGACTTATAGGCATGATATCTAACAAGGTAAAGCATACTGATTTTAAGGAAGGATTACTGATTTTTGAAATAATCCAATTCTGCAGATGCTAAACGACATTATTACTGATTTTAGACTCGCGGATGAATCAGATTTAAACGATTGCTCCTATAGGCATGAATTCTAAGCGTTACTGATTTTTAAAACGGTTACGTAAGTGCAGGAATCCTATAAGCATGGTATCTAGGATGCGATTGGTTATTCTTTAACCTATAGATTGTTTGCCTAGTGATATATGCATATGTAGAAGTGCAGAAACTTATAGGCATGACTTCTATATGCAGAAACGCAGACACTTATAGGCATGGTCTCTAATATAGGAATGCAGAAACTTATAGACATGGTCTCTAATATAGGAATGCAGAAACTTATATACATGACTTCTAACAAAATGCATAACTTATAGGCAGGATTTCTATATGCAGTAATGAAACAACTTATAGGCAGGATTTCTATATGCAGTAATGAAACAACTTATAGGCAGGATCTCTATATGCAGATACATAAACGAAAAGGTTGTGATTGCAGAAGTAAAGACCTAAACCATGATATCTACCCCCATATGCATAACATGAGTGACCCTTCCCCATTTTTACTATACACCCCATAAGTTATTACAACTTGAATGAATCCAGAAAAAGTAAAAAATTTACATCAGAAATCAAAAATTCCAACCAAGGAGAGCCTAATTTAGACTCCTAGTCTGAAACATGAAATAAACCAACTTCCAAAGATCAGATTTCCAAAGCCTTTCTCATCTTTGGGTGTGTCAAAGTTCCAAGGAGCTTCATGAACTCCAGGCAGTGCTTACACCCAAACACATTGCAGAATCAGATTATAGTGCAGTATGGAAGGGCCAGCCCTCAAATGTCCAAGTTCAGAGGGAACTCAAGGTCCCCAAGGCAAGGCTCATAGGAGGGGGGGGGGGCAGAACTTAGAGTCTAAGAGTAAGTGTAAGTGCAATAGAGGGGGAGTTAGGGAAGGCCATGACAGGCTAGTGGTCATGCCCAGCAATTGGGAATGTTGGCACACCCCTGACCAGCCTGTTAGCTAGATTTGGGAGTTAGGACCCATTGAAGGTCAGGTTCAGACCTGGGCAGTAATTTGGATGCTGCCAGGCCATGAACTTTAACTCAGCACATAGAAGGAAATGGGAATTTATAACAAACAGTAAACATAAAATGAAGTAACATATTTAATACAGAACATGAGCAACAAAGTAGGCAAGAGTGTAATGACTGTAGAATAAACACATAGGGAAGAAGCTGAAATCAAAATCGAGACATACCAGTTTCAGGGAAGAAAAATAAGTAAAACAGCAGTCTTGAAAGGCCAAGTTGCAAGCAAAGCAGTACAAAAAGTCTCAGAAGAGAGTAGAGGATTGAAAGAGTATTGTGATTGGGGAGTATGCGTGTGAGAGTATGAGTATCGAACTTAGGATTCAAAAGTTCAAAAGTTCAAAGTTTAAAGTTTTTTTTCTTTTTTTTAAAAGTCCTTTTAGTGCTGAAGGGTCGAGCCCCTTTTATAGTGCAGCAAACAAGTAAGAACAAGGTAAGGAAAATAACATTGTAATCAATCTCCCCTTAGTTAAGGGCTTCTGATTTCAAACGGGTAAAAACAATTAAGGAAAGGGATTTGAAAAAAATATTTTCCAGGCAGTACAATAAAGGGTAAATACATAGCAGTTATTTAAGGCAACAACCCAATGGTACACGGTTTGTGTGAAATAAGGAAAAAGAATCAATCAAACAACTAGCAAAATCAAAGTTACAGGCTTTTACTCGAATGAATCAAGTCAGGAAAGGGGTAAAGAAAGGTTTAATTTAAAGGAAATCAGTAACAATCAAGTAAACACTATTAAAGGAATTCGAAATCAATTAGTAGTTGGCAAAAAACCCTTTTGAAAGAAGAACTTCTCATATATAAAGCAGACAAATCCAACAAAAGAATCGTCATGTTACTTAGAAAAATAGTTCTAACATTGAAAGGTTCAGAATCGTAAGCAAGAGGATACAACTCCAATTGCAGACTCACAATGAGTCTGAAAGTCCAGGGTCCCAACGTGGAACCCTAACTCGAACACAAAATCAAAATCGCCAAGGGGAACCCCCAAATCCTAGGGTTTCAACTTGAATCAGACATAAAGGTGAGAAAGCAAGCCATTGAAACATACTCAAAGGTTTGTTTCAGAGCCTCAACAAAACAGATATGAGAGCATGTTTGAACAACAAAGTAAGAAAGCTGATTCAAGATCATGAAGAACATATTTGAGAAAACTCGGACCTTAAACGATTTCAGAAGAAAGAGATGATACAAACTTAAACAAAAGCAGATGAAGCATGTTTAGCAAGAATACAAATAGAGTTTAGTAAGACAAAAATCAAAGAATCTCAACGGTAAACACATATAGTAAAAGAGCAAAGAAAACATAACAGGATCAACATAGGAGTAACATGTATAGTAGAAAAAAGAAAAGTAGACAGACAGTACATGCGTAGCAAAAGAAATCACACGAGCATGATATAGACAACACACATAAAGCAAAGGAGAAGAAAAATCAGAAAGATTTTTGGAAAAAATCCTTTCAGAAACCCTAAAATTGAAGACGAACGATTTTGAAAAGAACTTTTGGGGAAAACACTTTAAATGTCAAGTGAAGCATAGATACATCATAGATCTAAGCAAAAGACATGGAAAGAACCTCGAATAGCTCAGGGTTTCGGAGAAACCCTAGAAATGAGAAAGGCTTGGAAGAAGGTCCGATCTTGAGTCGGAGAGGTCAGGAATCAGGCTCCTAAGTCTTGAATATGCCGGAGCATGGCCGGAGAAGCCATGGAATCAAAGGTCTGAGAAGATCGGAGAGGGAATCATCGAGGTCAGGTCTCGAAGCTTCGAACAACCATGGCTTACTGGTGAAGGTAGGTGAGTACCAACTATCCATGGCCCGAGAAGCCATGGATTCCGGTGACAGGCGGTTGAAAAGGGGTAGGAGGAGGTTAGGGTTCCGGAGAGCTTGAGAGAGTTTGAGAGAGTTTGGGATTCAGAGGCGACTGAGAAGTGGGGAATGAGGGATTAGGGTAGGTCATTTGGGGTTAAAATGGTAAGGGGGAATTATGGCCGTTGATCTGTACGATCAACGGCCTAGATCTAAAGGGGTAGGTGGGAACCGGGTAGGGTCGTTTGAATTGGGTTATGCGTTGGGTCGGATTAAAAAATGGGCCGGTCCGGTTGGGGTTGAGATTGGGTCAATTAAGGGTCACTTTGAAATGTAAAAGAGGCTGTAATTGAATTGAAATGAGGCTAAATGTTAAATAGCCAGTTTTACCCTTTTTATTTATTTAAAAAATAGTAAAATAATTTTGAAAACAAATTAAAAGCACAGATCCAATTAGTAATATATAAATGTTAATTAAAAAATGCTGGAACCAATTTTATAATTATAGAAATGCTATTAATCCTAAAATAGGCCAAAATTGCAATTGTATGTATTTTGGCTTTTAAAAATACCAAATAAAATTGTACAAATATACAAAAATCACCTTAACTATATTTTGGTGTAAGTATGAGAATGAAATAAACTATTCACCAAAGTTGATAGTTTTGGGAATAGTTACTGATTTTGTATTGCTAAAATGGACAATAAATTGATTTTAAAAATCTTTAAAATTTATAAAAAATACCAAATCACTTGGGCATGCTTATATATGCATATATATGTTATTTTGAAAGTATTTTATATATGAAAAAAATACGTTGGAAAAAATTGGGTATCAACAACCAGCGGCCGCACTAACGCTGAAAAGCGATCAAGAATCATTAACCAGGATGCAAAGCCCTTTTTACAAAACACCGATCTCAGGTGACGCTGAAGACAATACCAACTTACCTTAAACATCGAAACTTCTGTCCTGCTCATCTGAGCTCGTGACATCCTTGTCAACACCGAACTGCTACCTTGATCTTCACTTCAAATTCCATACTACCCACTGCACCCAACATGCCAATATACGATATAACTCGTTTTTCATCATAGCTTCGGAACTACTGTTAGATTAACACTTCATTATATAAAACTTTCCACTTAACTCACTTCAGGAGGACCATAGCAACACACATGTGAATTCTCATGACCGTAGAATATGCAAATCTCTAAGTAGTGGTCTAAACCACCATAGCCCTTCCGGGATCCACCTCCACATAGCAGGCCACCGCGGTAGAATACTTTCTGAATAACACTAACTACGGTGGCCGACAAGCCTCGCATACACCGTCACAATTCAATTGCATAACTTGATCACGCTGAAAGAACTGATCATTACCAGCAACATGCCAATTCGACTATGGCTAACCAATCCCTCTTCTTCCAATTTGTCCTTGATTGCCATAGAAACAATGATAACCCCATTCAACACTTAACACACTCTATCCGCACTCATCCCGAGTGACCCTGAATCACGAGACCATGCTGTCTCAAATCCCACGAACCATTTCATACCTCCCACTTGCTACATCGCAAGTCAAAACATCATAGAACATTCTGTGCTTCTTCTCATAGGCTGCTATCAAGCTTGATTCTTAACCGTACCTATAGGCTCGAAATCATTAGGCATCACACTTTACCCTTTGAATCCACTAGGACCGTTGTTGAGAGCCACCCGCTCTGACTAGGCCTCGAATGTAATCAACTCCAGGAATCTTCTATCACATGAATACCCTCTGGGCGAAGCACCCGGCAGAATCACTTCCCTTTAAACCCGCTTCTATACCAGACATAAATCCTGAATCTTTCCTCTGAACATCGCCAGTAAGGCCAACCTTAGAACGCCTTTAATAATTCCTTTGCTCGAATTACCACTTATGTTCTTTTCCTGTAGCTGAAATAACCCATCAATATACTAATAATCAGAAATCTCGCAAGTAGTTGACCGGGCAATCCTTAATCATAGGCGGTGGGACTCTCCCACTTAGCCTGAAGCCACTTTACACAAATTCTGGAATTCACAGGATCCTTTATCTCTTGTTGACATTACCTTGCGCAATCAACCACCAAAATTCTCAGTATCTTTCTGTAAAACTTGTTATACTCTGATTCATCAACCACGTTCGCACGACCGATCTCTTGGCTGCATAACCAATAGAATTCTTCTCTGAAGCTTCGCCAACTATGCGACCGCTAACCTGCTCACCGGGAATAACCCACCTGAGTCCGAGCTCACTCTATAGTTGCACAAGTCCATCCACCCCTCGTGGACATCAATTAAATTTGCGGAAACATCCTCCCAATTCAAAGCTATGTCGTATCCTTCTTATTTTCAAGCAGCTTCCTTCCGTTATATCAAATCTCCTGCCGCCTAATAGCCCATACTTCAAATTAGATCCGTAGACCCCAAATCACCAATCACTAAAATTCCCAAGTCATCTCAAACTCTCCTTAAGGCGCATAGTCATCCTACCCCAGTGCCCATATGCAACTCCGCTACTCTCCCACTTTGGCAGAACCAATCCCTTTAATCAACTCCTCGACCTTTGCCTCTTATACTTGGCCTTCTAGAAATTTTAGCCACCGCCTGACACTTCCCATATGTCTTTCCTCATCCTTTGCTGCTCAGCTGTTGCCTTAAATAAAATCTATCTTCGTGGCACTCGAACCCACAATTGCTGCTAACTTTACACCTTTCGGAAGATCGTCCTTCTCATACCAAAAGCGAATTGTACAAGATCGCAACACTGGCGAACTTAGTGCGTTCAATTAGGACAACGACATCCCCTCATAGAAGAAAGCTCCACCACGCTCGCAAATACCAAGTCTCATTACTCTACCATCCGAATCTGCACATTTTTAGTCTGATTGCCATTCCCCTGCCGGAAATAAAATATTGAATCTCTAGATTATGCACCGAGTAAACCTCCCTTCAAGTCATTCACTGCCCCGACACGTGGGCAAACATCCTACCATCATACCAATACTGCGGAACAATCGTTTATAGCATCATGGAAACTGGTGCCTAGCCTCAAAGCTCTCAGAAGTACTGCTACTGAACTGAAATGACAGAATATCCTTTCACAAGGCGACAATAATAGCTCAGACAACTATACAGGGAGAAACACCCCGCACTGCATCTGTAGTACCATTACGGTTCTTCAATTCTCGATTTACAACAAGCGGCTTGCGTCGCGTAAGATTGAGTAGGAATGAATTAAAGGCATACGCCTCCAAGGATCAAATCGCACGATAAGGAATCAAGAAGGGAAGTACTCCTAACAGTCCTGCAGCCTCCCGAGGATAAGTACAGACGTCTCCGTACCGATCCGCGAGACTCTACTAGACTTGCTCATGACTCGTGAGACCCTAGGAACCTAGTGCTCTGATACCATGTTGGCACGACCCAAAATCCACTAAGGGTCGATGGCGCCGGACACTGCTGCCAGGCAAGCCAACCAAATTACTTGATGAAGTTCTCATTTTTAACAATCTTGAAAACTAAGATTTTCCTTCAATTTTTCATAAATAAAAAGATAACTGCTTCAATTCAAATTAAATAATAAGCAATTAATACAAAATATTTCAAAACCATCCCAGAACCCGGTGTCACAAGTGCATGAGCATTTACTAAGAAGGAAATAAAAATACAACAACTGTCCGGAATACAATATTGGACAGAAAATAATTACAGAAAACTGAAGGAGACTCTGCTGGCTGCGAGTCGCCTCAAGAAGTGCAACTCACCTAAGTCTCCGTATCAACCATGCTGCTACGCCCAGTAGGCCACTAATAACACATGAGCCTGTGCAACAAAAATGCACAGAAGTGTAGTATGAGTACAAAAATAACGTGTACTCAGTAAGTATCCCGTCTAATCTCGAAGAAGTAGAGACGAGAGGTCGACTTCGACACTTACTAAGGGTCCAATAATGTGATGTCAATAATACATGAAATTGTGGATTTCTATAAACATGATTTTAATCAAATAGAAGGAAACAAATAAACAATTATTTCATTTATAGGAAATTTCCAAAATTCCTATTCATTATTTATCCAAATATTCTCAAGCCAGGAAGAGGCAATAACAACTTTAATAAGTTCAAGGCAGCAATACAAGCATGCGCAAATCATGCCGAGGCGTACGGCCCGTTCCAATAGAAAATAAACTGTGCACTGCCGAGGGTCGAACGGCGCGAACCATAGATGCATCTATTACCCCGCTCGCGAAACTATCCATGTGACGCGGTCATCATGAATAACCAATCCCCTGCTCGTGAATCATATGTGCGACGCAGGTACACATAGAAATACATGCTCAGATAGCCAATTAGGAATTTATCGGGGAATATTTATTCAAATAAAAAGCCACTTTTCTCTTTTAACAATTTAAGAGAAGAAGTTTAATCCTTTTTTGAAATTATTTAATTAATTCGATTGGTTTAAGCAATTCGAGCTGTCAATAAGTTTACAATTAATCAAGTATAGCATGCTTTTGGGTCCTAGACTACCCGGACAATAGCATATAGTAGCTACGCACGGACTCTCGTCACCTCGTGCGTACGTAGCCCCCACAAATAGGAGCACATAACCAATTAATTCACCTACGGGGAAATTCCCTCTTACAAGGTTAGAAAGGAGACTCACCTCGCTCCGAAGATCCATAACCGGCATTCCACGCCCTTCCGAAGACTCAAATTGATGCACAACACTCCAAAACTAGCCAATAGTTATGCAAATCCATTAATATACGATAAACTACTCATATTAATCCAATTTATAACAATTCCTACCCCCGATTGGAAAGTTGACAAAAATGCCCTCGGGCACGTGCCCGGATTTCCAAAATTTTTCGAAGAATAAGTTTACCATAGCCTCACGAACTAAATATATAATTTTCTCTAATTCCATACCCAAAATCGTGGTCGAAATCCAAGAATACTAATTTTCTAGGTTTTCCCTCAACCCTCAATTTCACCAATTTACATGCTAAAATCCATACAAAATCAATATATTTAACTCAAGATAGGTGGGGTTAGCTCCTTGTCGTTGATGACGAAAAACCCCACTTGAAGCTCTCAAAATCGCCCATACCAAGAGAAAAATGAGAGAAAAATGGCCAAATCCCGACTTTAAAACAACCCCACTGCCTCCAGCACTTTTTTGCATCTACGGAAAAATGACCGCATCTGCGGAAAAATGACCGCATCTGCGGAAAAATGACCGCATCTGCGGTTCCTTCACTTCCAGCCCAAAACCGAATCTGCGGCTCCCTTGGCCGCATCTGCGGCTCCGCACCTGCGGCCCAATTCTTGCAGGTGCGGTTATGACAGCAACCAGCAAGTTCAGCCTTTCCAAAATTCCATTTTCGATCCGTTAACCACCCGGAATCCACCCGAGGCTCCCGGGACCCCAATTAATCATGCCAACCAGTCCCAAAACACATTACGGACTTGCTTGAGGCCTCAAATCATATCAAACAACGCTAAAACCACGGATCGACCTCCAATCCAAGCTTTATGAACTTTAGAATTTCAACTTCTACTTTCGATGTTTAAACCTATCAAATCACGCCCGATTGACCTCAAATTTCGCAGACAAGTCATATTCGACATTACAGACCTACTCCAACTTTCGGAATCGGATTCTGACCCCGATATCAAAAAGTCCACTTCCGGTCAAACTTCTCAAAAACCTTCAGATTTCTATCTTTAGCCAAATGACTCCAAAATGACCTACGGACCTCCGAATTCACTTCCGATCGCGCTCCCAACTCCAGAATCACCATATGGAGCTATTCACAGACTCGGAATCCCAAACGGACATCGATAACACTGAAATTCACTCCAAGCCAAACTTATGAAATTTCTTCCAAAATGCTAACTTCCACTATAGGCGCCAAAACGCTCCCGGGTCATCCAAAACCCGACACGGGCATACGCCCAAGTCCGAAATCATCATACAAACCTGCCGGAACCTTCGAATCCTGATTCCGAGGTCATTTACTCAAAAATCCAATCTTAGCTAATTCTTTTAACTTAAAGCTTCCGAAATGAGAATTCTCTTTCCAAGTCAACTCCGAACTTTCCAAAAATTCAATTCCGACCACACGTACAAGTCATAATACCTGAAATGAAGCTGTTCATGGCCTCAAACTGCTGAACGATGCACTAGATATCAAAACAACCGGTCGGTTCATTACAGAATTTGAGGTTTATTTCATAGATGTTGATGTTATTTTGATGATTTGATCGCACGAGCAAGTCTATATGANGCATGTTTGGTTTGGAGCCCCGAGGGCTCGGGTTAGTTTTGAATAGGCCACAGAGTGCATTTAGACTTGGAAAATAACTGTTGCAGGTTCAGAGAAGTTGCAGGTCTCTGAACCAGGCTTTGCGGTCCGCGGTGGGGTTATCGCGACCGCGGTGGGCTCTTCGCGACCGCGGTGGGATTGATGCGGTCCGCGGTGAGCAAGGCCAGGTCTTCGCGGCCGCGCTCGATATTTCGCGGTCCGCGGTGGAGCTCCAGGGTCGCGGTCCTTTTCATGCGGTCCGCGGTGAGGGTCTGAGAGGAGTATATAAACGGGACTTTTCAGCCATTTTTCATTTTTCAAAAACCTAATACATAAGAGGCGATTTTTCAAACACTCTTTCTTCCCCATAACACAAGTAAGTGATTTTAAACTCATTTCTTTTACTCCTTAACTTCTTTTTACAAGATTTCATCCTAGAATCTAAGGTTTTCATGGCGGAATTGAGAATTTTGGGTAGAACTTAGGATTTTCAAATTTTGGAGATTTTGATTTTGATTTGAGGTCCAATTTCAAAACAAATTATATATTTGAGTTCGTGGGTGAATGGGTAATCGGGTTTTGGTTCGAACCTCAGGTGTTGACCATGTGGGCCCGGGGTCGATTTTTGACTTTTTGGAAAAAACTTTAGAAAACTGATTTTCATGCATTAGAATTGATTCATTTAGCATTTATTAATAATATTAATTAAATTATGGCTAGATACAAGCGAATTGGTGGTGGAAACAAGAGGTGAAGCGGTAGTTGAGGCTTGAATTGTGTTCGTGGCATTGAGGTAAGTGTTTGGTCTAACCTTAGCTTGAGGGATTAGGGGTTGTGTCTTAATTTGCTATGTGTTAATTGTTGAGTACGACTTATAGGCATGGTGACGAGTATCTATACGTCGGTGTCAAGCATGCCCGTGAGTCTTATACTATGATAAATGTGACTCCATTTCGCATTGTTCATGCTTTATATGATGATTTCTATTGTTGAACAAGGCTTGTGAAAGTATTATTGGTAATTGAACATTGTAGAGCGTTGGCTCAAGTTGTGAATTGAGTTGTGGAAGTATTATTGGTACTTGAACATTGTAGAGCGTTTGCTCAAGTGGTTAATTGAGTTGTGGAAGTATTATTGGTAATTGAAAATTGTAGAGCGTTGGCTCAAGTTGTGAATTGAGTTGTGAAGTAATATTGGAAAAGAGAAAAGGGTTATGAAATTATCTCCCTTGCCGGGATGTTATTGCTTTTGATATTATCTCCCTTGCCGGGATGTTATTGCTTTTGATTATTGTTTTCCTTGCCGGGATATTGTTGTTATGCTATTGTTCCCTTGTCGGGATTTCATTGTGAATTTTATTGATTCCCTTGCCGTTATTGCTTTGTGATTGTTGTTTGGGTAAGGAAGAGTGTTAAAGCACGAAGGGTGATGCCGTGCATGATATTTGTGAGAGACTGTTAATGCACGAAGGGTGATGCCGTGCCGATATTGTGAGGTTAAAGCACGAAGGGTGATGCCATACCGCACGATGTACAATGCCGTGCCATGATATGAGTGATAATGCACGAAGGATAATTCCGTGCCATGATTGTGTGAGGTAAAAGCACGAAGGGTGATGCGGTGCCGGTTATATTGATTCTTATGGTGAGGACGAGAGTAAAAGCACGAAGGGTGATGCCGTGCACTTGTCTTTGATTTTCCGATTCTTGCTGATAACTGAGTTATGGTGTTCTTTACGGTTATTTATTGGTTTTCTGTTGCTACTTGATTTCCCCGCAGTATGTTTTCCCCCTCCTATCTTTACCTGTATAATTCTGCCTTTATTTTTCCGATGTATATGATTTAACTGCACAGGTTTATTTGGTAGTTTGGTCCTAGCCTCGTCACTACTTCGCCGAGGTTAGGCTAGGCACTTACCAGCACATGGGGTCGGTTGTGTTGATACTGCACTCTGCACTGTGTGCAGATCCCGGTGCCGCAGCTTTTGGACCACAGTGAGGTTGCTGCTTCCAAATCGTCAGGCGACCCGAGGTAGTCCTGCAGGCGTCCGCAGGCCTTGGCGTCTCCTTCTATCATTTTCTTTCTGTTTTTACTTATTCCGAGATAGATTTGTGTAATTCTATTTAGACCTTATTTGTAGTATTCTTAGACAGTCTGTGAGATTGTGACACCAATCCTGGGTAGAGTTGTACTTAGACTTCCGCAGTTTGTATTAACCTAAATTATCAAATTTCATCTTCCGCACTGTTCTTTTGTTATTATTATTTCCACTTCTTTTATTATGTTGTTTTGGAATTGTTAAGGGATTTAAAAATGAAAATGGTTAAATAACTGGAATAACTGGCTTGCCTAGCTTTCACTAGTAGGCGCCATCACGACTCCCGAGGGTGGAAATTCCGGACCGTGACAGTACCAATTTATTATACTCAATATCTAGTATGTAATTTTATTTTTATTCTTTTTTAATGTGCTTGCATGTAACAATGATAACACTGATTTCTAATAATATGAGTGATTAATAGTTGAAATTTTTTCCCTTGATGCTCTTATTTTTTGTATCTTTCTTATTTATTTATTTAGTTCTCTATTTGTTTAATATTATTATTAACCACATGTTCTTAATGCATGAAAGAAAATGAGCAAGAAATAACATTGGATAACAACTCTGAGAAGGCTAAATGGGATGCAGAATCTACAGAACTATTTTTAAATATATGTGTGGAAGAAATTTTAGCAGGAAATCGTCCTGGAATTCACTTCAGTAGATTAGGATGGTCTAATCTGGTGCAAAAGTTTAATGACAAAATCGGAAGAAACTATGATAAAGTTAAGTTGAAGAACAAATGGGACAACCTCAAAGGTACATGGAAAGAATGGGATACTTTAGTTGGAAAAGAGACTGGTTTAGGATGGGATCCCAATAAAAAAATAATTCAAGCGAGTGTAGATTGGTGGGATAGGAAAATAAAGGTACTTGTAATTCTACTACGTAATTTTCACTTAACATAATTTTATTTATTTATTTATTTTGCTTTGGTATTTTAAATTCTCATGTTCTTCTTCACATTTGTAGGAAAATTCAAATGTAGAGAAATTTAGAGAGAAAGGTTTACAACATCGACAACTGATGGAATATTGTTTTAAGGATGTTGTTGCAATCGGTGAACATGCGTGGGCACCGTCATCTGGAGTGTTACCAGATGGTATACAAGGAAGTAGTTGGTTTCAACCAGAACAACCATTTGAGTTTGGAACTCCTGTAGACAATGAAGAGTTTATGAATATTGATGGCATAGAAAAGAATACGGAAAAAGGATTCGAACAAACTAATCCAGAAGAATCGAATGTGATTGAAAAAGTGCGTGGTAGTGAAAGTGGAGAGAGAAGAAAAAGAAAAGCATCAACTGCTATAAATGAAAAGGAGAAAAATAAATTCAATACCAGTCTAAGAATTACATCATCAATAGAGAAAATTGCTGAAGCAATACAATCACGCTCTTAAATGAATATGAGGTCAAAAGACCTTCACTTAGTATTAAGTATGTAATGGATGTTGTTCGTAATTTACCCGGTATGATTGTTGGTAGCNGATTTATGGTGGAAAGCAAGTGTGCTACTAGTCAAGCAACCAATGAGAGAAATATTTTTAGCACAAGAAGATCCAGAGTTACAATTGCAGTGGTTGGAAAAGATGTCTGAGCTTCAAAAAGAATAAATTTAATTATATTACCTATTATTATCTGCATTTTATTTTTTTCTAGTTATTGAAACTTTATATTTGCTTTAAAATGTTGTTCTAGTTATGCTTTATGGTTATTGGAATCTAAATTTGACTTTTATTCAATTTACTAATATTTATTTTGAAATATTGGAATTTTATGTTGTTGTACTTAGGTGATTTTTGTTTTTTTTTATAATAATTATATAGATTGTTATTCAAGTAATTTTATTTTATTCTTTTTTCTTACAGATATGTCATTCACTGTAAATAATGATGAGCATGTTGACGAAGTTCTTATAAATGAAGTAGATGGCGATGATGATGTACTTGATTTGGTAATTTTCAGTGTAGCTCTCGCATCAGAATATTATTTAAAATGTTGTCTAAAAACTCCATGCAGAACTTATCCTCATACCGAATTTTATTTCATCAAGGAGATGCTTGAAGGGCATGATAAGAGATGTTATGAGATGTTTAGGATGGAAAAATATATATTTCTTGACTTATGCAAAACACTAAATGAACAATATGATTTGAAAGCAACAAGAAAAATGACCATAGAGGAGATGGTTGCTATGTTTTTACTGGTGGTCGGACATGGTGTAGGGAATCGAATGATTCAAGAACGATTCCAACACTCTGGAGAGACTGTTAGCAGACATTTTCATCATGTTTTAATAGCATATTTGAAATTGGCTATGGATATTATTAAGCCAAAAGATCCAACCTTCGGAGCTATAGATGGCACACACGTACCTTGTATTGTTCGCTCTAAGGAACAAATCAAATACATTGGTAGAAAAGGCTTCACTTCACAAAACATAATGGTTGTATGTGATTGGGACATGTGCTTCACATTTGTATGGCCTGAGTGGGAAGGTACTGCACATGATGCTAAAATATTTGATCAGGCACTTAGAAGGCAAAACCTTAACTTTCCTCATCCTCTATCAGGTAAGCAACACTAATACTATGCCTTGTGTTAGTTTAATATGTAGATTTTATTTTTATTCATCTTAATTAACTCATTTTTACTTGGTGTAGGCAAATACTATTTTGTTGATTCAGGCTATCCAACAACGATGGGTTATTTAGGACCGTATAAGGGTGAGCGATATCATCTCCCGGATTTCAAGCGCAACTCTAGTTTTAGAAACCAAATGAAACATTCAATTTTTTTCACTCCAGTCTTCAATGTACAATTGAAAGAACATTTGGAGTCTGGAAAAATAGGTTTTCTATTTTACGCTCAATGCCATCTTTCAAGTTTGACACTCAGATTCATCTTGTTACAACTACCATGGCTATACATAATTTCATCCGACGACGATCTTCTACTGATAAGGAATTCAACTATTATGCTAATGAAGACATACCTGCAGAGATTGAGGAAGGGGATGGGCCTTCTGGTATTCCTTTAGAAATGAAAGACAAGTCTTCTACTATTATGGAGGCGTTGCGTGATAGAACTAGAGATGAAATTATTGAGAAATATTATCATGTGTAAGTGACTTTGCTTATTATTTCATGGTGTAAATAACAAGTAATTATACTAGATAATATTATTGCTTTGGTATAACTATATATGTTACAATGATTTAAATACTTAGTATGTATGTTTACTTTATGTTTATATTTTAATTAAATTAAATAAAAAATAATAACAGTCTCTTATAATAAATATTAAAATTTATTTTCCTTTTAAAATAATTATAAAAGTTTGGTACTATCCTTTTTGGTAATTTGACACTCAAAAGTACTTTTTATAAAGATTGGCCAAACACAATTTGTTTATCAAATATTGTAAAAAGTACTTCTTAAATGAATTGGCCAAACACAAATTATTATTTTTCAAAAGTACTTTTGAAAAAAGTACTTTTAGAAAAAAGTACTTTTCAAAATAAGCAGATTTTGGCAGCTTGGTGTGACGACCCGGCCGGTCGTCTTAAGAATTAACGCCCCGATCCCCTATTAACTGCTTCCCCTTATTTCATTTCTGCTAATTTGGTTTGCCGGGACGTTCGGTGTTGAGTTTCGGAGAGTTTTGGGACACTTAGTCCCTAAATGAGAGCTTAAGTGTTGAAAAGTGATCCGTAGTCGGAACAGTGTGAAGACGACCTCGGAATGGAAATCCGATGTTCCGTTAGCTCCGTTAGGTGATTTCGGGGTTGGGAGCGTGTTCGGAATGTATTTTGGAAGTCCGTAGCTCATTTAGGCTTGAAATGCCGAAATTTGAATTTTTGAAGTTTCCGGTCCGATAGTGAGTTTTTGATCCGAGGGTCGGATTGGAATTCCGGAAGTTGCAGTAGCTTCGTCATGTCATTTGGGATGCGTGTGCAAAATTTCAGGTCATTCGGACGTGTTTCGGTTAGGTTTTTGATCGAAAGTGTATTTTGATAAAATTCGAAGTTCTTAGGCTCAAATCCTTGTTTAATTCGAGTTCCGGCGTTGTTTTAGGTGGTTTAAGGATTGGTACAAGTTTGAATGAGGTATTAGGTGTTATTGATGCTTTTGATTGAGGTCCCGGGGGCCTCGGGATGATTTCGCGTGGTTAACAGAGAAAATTTTGAAGTGTTGCAGCAGCTGATTCTTCTCTTCTGGTATTTTCGCTTCTGCGGCTTGGGAACCACAGAAGCGGAGCCGCATAAGCAGCCATCCCATCACAGGAGCGGAATTTGGGCTCCCTCAGCTTTCCGCAGGTGCGGAAGATTAACCGCAGATGCGGTTACGCACCTGCGAGACTTCTATCGCAGATGCGGCCCTAGGTCATTTGCGAGAAACCGCAGAAGCGGTAAGTATTTCGCAGAAGCGGCCACCGCAGGTACAGTTTAAGACCATAGAAGTGGAACCCCTGGATTTTAGTTAATAGCCGCAGAAGCGGCATTTGTTCCGTATAAGCGGGACCGCAGATGCGGTCCCTTGTCCGCAGAAGCGGAAATGCCTGTGCAGATATAGAAATTTCGAGGGTTAGTTTTCATAAATTAGAAAAATCAAATTGACCTCGGGGAAGGGCGATTTTTAGAGGGTTTTGAAGAGAAGACTATTGGGTAACGTTTCTTTAATCCCTTCTAGTTATATTTCAGCATTTTGTAGTTAAATCCATCATTAAAATTCGAATTTGGGATCAAAATTTGGAAAAATTGGGTGAAACTTCATAGGCTAAACTATTGGGGTTTTTGAGTGGGTGTTTGACCTCCGATTTGAGAGATTTTTATATGGTTAGACTCGAGAGAGTATGAGGGTTCTGAAAATGTAAAAATTATTCGATTCCGAGGCGTTGGCCTGAAGGGAATTTTGGTCATTCCACCTAATTTCACGCCGTAGCTTTGAATTAAATAGCAAAACCAGTTGTTTGCGATGTTATTTACAATGTGTAATTGAATTGAATAGATTTGGGCCATTTGGAGTCAGATACTCGTGGCAAGGGCGTAATTTCTAGTTGATTTTGAGCCGGTTCGAGGTAAGTGGCCTGTCTAACCTTGTGTGGGGGAGCTTTCCCCTTAGGTTTTGTTATTTGATATTTGAGTGCCTGGTACGCAATGTGATGAGCGCGTACTTGAGCCAATTGTTGAAAATCCAGTTTTTACTTAAGATATTGAGACTGAGCCTTCCTTCATATTTGCCTTATTGTACTTGGAATTATAACTTGTGTTAGATTAGAAAAGCATGTTTAGTTGATCCAATTTGCCTAATTGTTTAAGTTGCCTTGACTGAACTACGTGAAGCATGCTAGGCTAGTACTACCTGTTGCTTGTCTTCGTACTTCCTTTCTTAGTATCTTCTGGCTGTGGTTGCGCATTTATATTGGGACTACGGATGTGGGATTTCGGTAGCTCCCCCCTTGTTTGTTTACTTTGGGACTGCGTGTTCGATTCCCGATAGATCCCCCTGCACATTTACTTTGGGACTGCGGGTTAGATTCCCGATAGATCCCCTTGTACATTTATTTTGGGACTGCGGGTTAGATTCCCGATAGATCCCCCTGCACATTGATAGCTGGACTACGGGATGGTATCCCGGGAGATCCTTCGGATATACACATATGATGGACTATGGGACGGTATCCCGGGAGATCCACTGGACAGTTGAGAAAAGGACTACAGGACGGTATCCTGGGAGATCCTCATTGTTACCATTGGTATTAAGTTGTACTTATTCTGTGGTTGTTCCGTTCTTTGTGTATTTGATATTGCCTTGTTTAACCTGTCTTATCTCACTGCTGTACTCGTTATTATTGTCAGTTTTTCATACTGTTAATTTATTATTATATTTTATCTCAGTAGGGCCCTGACCTTCCTCGTCACTACCCAACCGAGGATAGGCTTGGCACTTACTGAGTACCGCTGTGGTGTACTCATGCCCTTCCTGCGCATGTTTTTCATGTGCAGATCCAGGTACCTCCACTCAGGCGCACTATCCTTGAGGCGAGGAGAGCTACAGAGACTTTGAGGTATATCTGCAGCGTCCGCAGACCAAAGATTATCCTTCCTTATTCTATCTGTAGTGTTTAGATTCTACCATACTTTTGATGTAGACATTCCGGAGATTAGAGCATTTACAGTATTTCTATTAGCCTGTGGTTCCCGTGAGTTTCCGGGTTTTGGGATTGAGTTGTAGACTTCCGCATTTCTTTTGAGTTGTATAGGCCGGGCAGCCTTATATGCAGTTATTATTTTAATATTTTTAGCTTTATTTAACCATTTCGCAAGTTAGGTTGTTATTTCCGCATTGTTAGGCTTACCTAGTTGTAGGAACTAGGTGCCATCACGACATGTTCATGGAGGGTGAACTGGGGTCGTGACAAGTTGGTATCAGAGCATTAGGTTCATAGGAGTCACGGAACACAGGCCAGTTTATTAGAGTCTCGCTGATCGGTACGGAGACTTCTGTACTTATCTACGAGAGGCTATGTAACTGTTTAGGAAAAATCTTTGTTTCATTTGAATTCCTTGTCGTGCGATATTTTGACATCAATTCTAAACTTCTGACTTCTATTCTCTCACAGATGGTGAGGACACGTGCCACTCGAGATGATCAGGCACCCGCGCCCCCTACTGCAGCCGTCAGAGGCCGGGGCTGGGGGAGAGGTCGAGGACGCGCACGTGGTGCAGCCAGAGCACCTGCGCGAGTTGCCGTCGAGGTACCACCAGCAGATCTAGCCGGAGCCCAGGCACCTGGCACACCTACTACTGCCACTACTACTCCAGCGCTCCAGGAGACTTTAGCTCAGTTCATGAGTATGTACACCACCTTGGCTCAGGCAGGGTTGCTTCCCCTTGCTGCAGCCACATCCCAGGCCGGGGGAGGAGCACAGACTCTCGCTGTCCGCACTCCTGAGCAGCGAGTGCAGGTTGAGTAGGCTCCCGAGATTATTCGGCACCGCCTGCAGCGCCAGTTCAGCCCGAGGATGGGTCAGCTGCTTTAGAGGACGAGCAGCGGAGACTTGAGAGGTTCAAGAAATATGATCCCCCAGTGTTCAGTGGATTAGCATCAGACGATGCCTTGGGATTTCTAGAGGAGTGTCATCGTATTCTTCGCACTATGGGCATAGTAGAGTCCAGCGGGCTTTCTTTCACTGCTTTTCAGCTTCGGGGAGCCGCTTATGATTGGTGGCGCACTTATGAGATAGACAGTCCAGTCGAGGCTGCTTCACTGACTTGGACCCAGTTCTCGGATATGTTCATGAGAGAGTTTGTCCCCTAGAGTCTCAGGGATGCATGGCGCGCAGAGTTTGAGCATTTGCGCCAGGGTGCTATGACCGTTTCGGAGTATGCTATCCGTTATACTAGGTTGGCCAGGCATACACCGACTTTGGTTGCTACGATTCGGGAGAGAGTTCGCAGGTTCATTGAGGGTCTTATTCCACCCATCAGATCTAGCATGGCTCGAGAGTTGGAGACGGACATTCCCTATCAGCAGGTAGTGAGCATTGCTAGGATGATTGAGGGTATGCTCGCCAGGGAGCGAGGGGAGAGGGAGGCCAAGAGGTCTCGAGAGTCGGGTCACTACTCTGGTGCCCGTACCCCATCAGCAGGTCGTTATGGTAGAGGTTATGCGGGTCGCCCTGTTCATTCAGCTCTTCCAGCAGCTGGCAGTGCTCCAGCTCTGCCTACACCTCAGGAGCCTTACTATGCACCTCCAGTTTCTAGCGCGCCTCCTGCGCGGGGTGCTTCCAGAGGTCAGTCCAGCAGACCTGGCCCTAGTCAGTCACAGCCACCGCGTCCTCCCAGAGCTTGTTTCGAGTGTGGTGATATGCGCCACATGGTTAGGGACTGCCCCAGACTTGGTAGGGGTGCATCTTCACAGACTGCTCAGCCACAGCGTGCTCCTCAGAGTTCTCAGGCCATGATCACAGCTCCAGCTGCTACCCCACCTGCCCAGCCGGCTAGGGGCAGAGGTCGGGGAGATAGAGGTCGCCCTCGAGAGAGGGGCCGGGCCAGATATTATGCTATTCCTGCTCGTACTGAGGCTGTTGCCTCCGACTCCGTCATTACAGGTATTATACTGGTTTGTCACAGAGAGGCATCGGTTCTATTCGATCCGGGCTCTACTTATTCTTATGTGTCTTCTTACTTTGCTCCTCATTTGGGTGTGCCTCGGGATTCTTTGAGTGCCCCCGTTTATGTTTCTACTCCTGTGGGAGATTCTCTTGTTGTGGACCGCGTTTATCGGTCATGTTTGGTTACTATTCGTGGTTTTGAGACCAGAGCAGACTTATTGTTACTCGGTATGGTGGATTTTGACATTATTTTGGGCATGGACTAGTTGTCGCCCCATTTTGCTATTCTTGATTATCACGCCAAGACCGTGACGCTGGCTATGCCAGGTATTCCGTGTATTGAGTGGAGTGGTACTTTAGATCACACTCCCAGTAGAGTTATCTCTTTTCTTAAAGCTCAGCATATGGTTGAGAAGGGGTGTGCCGCGTATTTAGCTTATGTGAGAGATGTCAGTGTTGATACCCTTTCTGTTGACTCAGTTCCAGTGGTACGGGATTATCCCGATGTGTTTCCAGCTGATCTTCCGGGCATGCCGCCCGATAGAGACATCGATTTTGGCATTGATCTGTTGCCGGGCACCCAGCCCATTTCCATTCCTTCGTATCGTATGGCTCCTCCTGAGTTGAAGGAGTTGAAGGATCAATTACAGGAATTGCTTGGTAAGGGTTTTATTCGACCCAGTGTTTCACCGTGGGGTGCTCCTATTTTGTTCGTGAAGAAGAAGGATGGTTCTATGCGTATGTGTATTGATTATCGCCAGCTGAATAAGGTTACAGTGAAGAACCGTTATCCTTTGCCTCGCATTGATGATCTGTTTGACCAGCTTCAGGGCGCACAGGTGTTTTCTAAGATTGACTTGCGCTCAGGTTACCATCAGTTGAAGATTTGGGAGCCAGATATCCCGAAGACTGCCTTCAGGACTCGGTAGGGGTCATTAAGAGTTCCTTGTTATGTCATTTGGGCTAACCAATGCCCCAGCAGCTTTCATGCATCTGATGCACAGCGTGTTCAGGCCATATCTTGACTCATTCGTTATTGTTTTTATTGATGATATTCTGGTGTATTCCCGGAGTCGGGAAGATCATGAGCAGCACCTGAGGACCGTGCTTCAGACCTTGAGGGAGAAGAAGTTATATGAAAAGTTCTCAAAATGTGAGTTTTGGCCGAGTTCTGTGGCATTCTTAGGCCATGTGATTTCGAGTGAGGGTATTCGGGTGGATCTGAGGAAGATAGAGGCCGTGCAGAGTTGGCCCAGGCCGTCCTCAACTATAGAGATTCGCAGTTTCCTTGGCTTGGCGGGCTACTACCGTCGTTTCGTGGAGGGATTTTCATCGATTGCGGCCCCTATGACTAGATTGACCCAGAAGGGTGCCCCATTTCAGTGGACAGAGGAGTGTGACGCGAGCTTTCAGAAGCTCAAGACAGCTTTGACTACAGCCCCAATTTTGATGTTGCCTACCGGTTCGGGGTCTTATACTGTCTATTGTGACGCCTCGAGAGTTGGCCTTGGAGCGGTGTTGATGCAGGACGGTAGGGTGATTGCCTATGCGTCCAGACAGTTGAAGATACATGAAAAGAATTACCCTGTCCACGACCTTGAATTAGCTTCCATTGTTCATGCCTTGAAGATCTGGCGTCATTATTTGTATGGTGTTCCTTGTGAGATCTATACTGACCATCGAAGTTTGCAGCACTTACTCAAGCAAAAGGATCTTAATATGCGTCAGAGGAGGTGGTTAGAGCTGCTGAAGGATTATGACATCACTATCCTGTATCACCCGGGCAAGGCTAATGTAGTGGCGGATGCCTTGAGTCGCCGGGCAGAGAGTTTGGGGAGTTTGGCATATTTACCAGCTTCAGAGAGGCCTATGGCGATGGATGTTCAGGCCTTAGCCAGCCAGTTCGTGAGATTGGATCTTTCAGAGCCCAGTCGGGTTCTAGCTTGTGTGGTTTCCCGGTCTTCCTTATTTGATCGTATCAGAGAGCGGCAGTATGATGACCTTCATTTGCTTGTCCTTCAGGAGAAGGTTCAGCGTGGAGATTCCAGAGATGTGACCATTGGAGATGACGGGGTATTGAGGATGCAGGGCCGGATTTGTGTGTCCAATGTTGATGGTCTTCGAGAGTTGATTCTATCAGAGGCCCATAGTTCGCGGTATTCCATCCATACGGGTGCCGCGAAGATGTATCAGGACTTGAGGCAGTACTATTGGTGGAGGCGGATGAAGAAGGATATAGTTGGTTATGTGTCTAGATGCCTCAACTGCCAGCAGGTGAAGTATGAGCACCAGCGCCCGGGTAGGTTGCTTTAGCAGATAGAGATTCCAGAGTGGAAGTGGGAGCGCATCACCATGGACTTTGTATCGGGACTCCCACGGACCTTGAAGAAGTTTGATGCCATTTGGGTTATTGTGGATCGACTGACCAAATCGCTCATTTCATTCCTGTGTGTACCACTTATTCATCGGAGCGGTTGGCGGAGATTTATATCCGGGAGATCGTCCGTCTGCATGGTATTCTAGTTTTTATTATTTCAGACAAAGGTACCCTGTTCACATCGCGGTTCTGGAGAGCCGTGCAGCAGGAGTTAGGCACTCGGGTGGAGTTGAGCACAACATTTCACCCCCAGACAGACGGACAGTCCGAGCGCACTATTCAGATTCTTGAGGATATGCTCCGTGCGTGTGTGATTGAGTTTGGAGGGTCTTGGGATCATTTCTTGCCATTGGCGGAGTTTGCTTACAATAACAGCTATCAGTCCAGCATTCAGATGGCGCCGTATGAGGCTTTATATGGTAGGAGGTGTAGATCTCCGGTGGGTTGGTTTGAGCCGGGTGAGGCCAGGCTATTGGGCACAAAGTTGGTTCAGGACACATTGGAGAAGGTTAAGACGATTCAGGATAGACTCTGTACAGCCCAGTCCAGACAGAAGAGCTACGCGGACAGGAAGGTTCGTGATGTTTCATATATGGTTGGTGAGCGGGTTCTGCTTCGGGTTTCGCCTATGAAAGGCGTCATGAGGTTTGGGAAGAAAGGAAAGTTGAGTCCGAGGTTTATTGGCCCTTTTGAGATCTTGAGGCGAGTTGGGGAGGTTGCCTATGAGCTTGCCTTACCTCCCAGTTTGG
>NW_017672042.1:45836-77499 GCF_001879085.1 Nicotiana attenuata | reverse complement strand
TTCCGGCGTTGTTTTAGGTGGTTTAAGGATAGGTACAAGTTTGAATGAGGTATTAGGTGTTATTGATGCTTTTGGTTGAGGTCTCGGGAGCCTCGGGATGATTTCGGGTGGTTAACGGAGAAAATTTTGAAGTGTTGCAGCAGCTGATTCTTCTCTTCTGGTATTTTCGCTTCTGCGGCTTGGGAACCACAGAAACGGAGCCGCATAAGCGGCCATCCCATCGCAGGAGCGGAATTTGGGCTCTCTCAGCTTTCTGCAGGTGCAGAAGATTAACCGCAGATGCGGTTACGCACCTGCGAGACTTCTATCGCAGATGCGGCCCTGGGTCATTTGCGAGAAACTGTAGAAGCGGTTAGTATTTCGCAGAAGCGGCCACCGCAGGTGCGGTTTAAGACCGTAGAAGCGGAACCCCTGGATTTTAGTTAATAGCCGCAGAAGCGGCATTTGTTCCGCATAAGCGGGACCGTAGATGCGGTCCCTTGTCCGCAGAAGCGGAAATGCCTGTGCAGATATAGAAATTTCGAGGGTTAGTTTTCATAAGTTAGAAAAATCAAATTGAGCTCGGGGAAGGGCGATTTTTAGAGGGTTTTGAAGAGAAGACTATTGGGTAACGCTTCTTTAATCCCTTCTAGTTATATTTCATCATTTTGTAGTTAAATCCATCATTAAAATTCGAATTTGGGATCAAAAATTGGAAAAATTGGGTGAAACTTCATAGGCTAAACTATTGGGTTTTTGAGTAGGTGTTTGACCTCCGATTTGGGAGATTTTTATATGGTTAGACTCGTGAGAGTACGAGGGTTCTGAAAATGTAAAAATTATTCGATTCCGAGGCGTTGGCCTGAAGGGCATTTTGGTCATTCCACCTAATTTCACGCCGTAGCTTTGAATTAAATAGCAAAACCAGTTGTTTGCGATGTTATTTACAATGTGTAATTGAATTTAATAGATTTGGGCCATTTGGAGTCGGTCACTCGTGGCAAGGGCGTGATTTCTAGTTGATTTTGAGCCGGTTCGAGGTAAGTGGCTTGTCTAACCTTGTGTGGCGGACCTTTCCCCTTAGGTTTTGTTATTTGATATTTGAGTGCCTGGTACGCGAGGTGACGAGCGCGTACTTGAGCTAATTGTTGAAAATCCGGGTTTTACTTAAGATATTGAGACTGAGCCTTCCTTCATATTTACCTTATTGTACTTGGAATTATAACTTGTGTTAGATTAGAAAAGCATGTTTAGTTGATCCAATTTGCCTAATTGTTTAAGTTGCCTTGACTGAACTACGTGAAGCATGCTAGGTAGTACTACCTGTTGCTTGTCTTTGTACTTCCTTTCTTAGTATCTTCTGGTTGTGGTTGCGCATTTACATTGGGACTATGGATGTGGGATTTCGGTAGCTCCCCCCCTTGTTTGTTTACTTTGGGACTGCGGGTTCGATTCCCGATAGATCCCCCTGCACATTTACTCTGGGACTGCGGGTTAGATTCCCGATAGATCCCCCTATACATTTACTTTGGGACTGCGGGTTAGATTCCCGATAGATCCCCTTGCACATTGATAGCTGGACTACGGGACGGTATCCCGGGAGATCCTTTGAATATACACATATGATGGACTACGGGACGGTATCCTCGGAGATCCATTGGACAGTTGAGAAAAGGACTACAGGATGGTATCCTGGGAGATCCTCATTGTTACCATTGGTATTGAGCTGTACTTATTCTGTGGTTGTTCCGTTCTTTGTGTATTTGATATTGCCTTGTTTAACCTGTCTTATCTCACTGCTGTACTCGTTATTATTGTCAGTTTTTCATACTGTTAATTTATTATTATATTTTATCTCAGTAGGGCCCTGACTTTCCTCGTCACTACCCAACCGAGGTTAGGCTTGGCACTTACTGAGTACCGATGTGGTGTACTCATGCCCTTCCTGCGCATGTTTTTCATGTGCAGATCCAAGTACCTCCACTCAGGCGCACTATCCTTGAGGCGAGGAGAGCTACAGAGACTTTGAGGTATATCTGCAGCGTCCGCAGACTGAAGAGTCTCCTTCCTTATTCTATCTGTAGTGTTTAGATTCTACCATACTTTTGATGTAGACATTCCGGAGATTAGAGCATTTACAGTATTTCTATTAGCCTGTGGTTCCCGTGAGTTTCCTGGTTTTGGGATTGAGTTGTAGACTTCCGCATTTCTTTTGAGTTGTATAGGCCGGGCGGCCTTATATGCAGTTATTATTTTAATATGTTTAGCTTTATTTAACCATTTCGCAAGTTAGGTTGTTATTTCCGCATTGTTAGGCTTACCTAGTTGTAGGAACTAGGTGCCATCACGACATGTTCATGGAGGGTGAACTGGGGTCGTGACACTTGGCCAAACGGGCTCTAAGATAAATATATTCTAAAGAAAAATGGGGGTGAACCAAGTCACAACAGCATAACACGGTAGAGATAAGATGGTTTTGTCTGCGGGTATTACGGTGGCGCGGCTACAAAGAGAAATTTTCAGAAACCACTATGTTTTAGTGATTATTACTTATTAGCTTGCTTGAGCTACCATTTACTAAATTACTTCCTGTACGTATGTTTTAACTTGTTATAGAGTATATTCAATGTATTTATGCTAATGTATTCATGAATACATTAGGAAAAGCCGGCGGAACAAAGGGAATTACAGCTAACGTATAGACTGTATTCATATGTATTCGCGAGCTGTATTCGTGAATACAGTAACGGAATTTGCGAAAAAAAGGTCTTCAGTTGTTTAAAAGCAGTAAGTGAATCAATTAACGCGATAGACTCCTAATATAACTCAACAAACTTAATTAAAACACATAAAATTTGTATTTTCAGTTATAGAAAAGATTCTCAACTGAAAAACACCCCAAAAATAGAGGAATCTTCAGAGATTCAATCCATCCTTTCTTTTTTTAGTGGTATCTTTACTAAAATATTTTTTTAGTGGTATCTTTACAAATAGATTTATATATTGAAATTATATAATTACATTGAATACAGTTAAATATATACAAATATATTAAATATATGAAGTATAGTAGGTCATCTATAGTGCAAAAATATATGAATACATACTGCAGATATATTTGAATACATATATACATCTAAATACATAAATTATATTAATTAAAAAAATATATAAATACATTCTACATTACATTGTACATACTGCTGGACAAAACAGTGAAACAAAGTGAAGCTTTGAAATTATATAATTACATTGAATACAGTTAAATACAATGAATATATTGAAAGTAGAAAAAACTAAAGACAGTGAATACAATGAAATACAGGGAATACAGCGAGATACATTGAAATACAATATTAAAAAAGGTAACGGACTCTTCAAGTTCCTCAGCCCCAAACTCCGTCCCCAATCCATCGATATACAGGCTGCCGCCATCTGGGGCGTCGCCACCGGTACCGGCGTCCTCTGAGTCGTCCAGGTAGTGAATCTCTCATTTCTGCTTTGAAAATTTTGAGATCTGCACTTTTGGGGCCTTTATCATCAATGGAAGGATTAATGGCTTCCCTTATAGCAAATTCTGCATTTGGACTTCCTAAGGGAATAAATTGCTTCGGTGGTATAAATTATGCCAACGCTGCATCGCCAATAGGGCTTGATCTCGACAATGGTCTGTCAAGTCCTCCGCCAGTAATTTCTACAAGCTTGGCTAAAAATTTGAGAGAGACAATGAAGATGAATTAGTGGAGAATCGTTGATAGAGAGAAAGGGGAAGAGAATGGCACTGTGGCAGAGAGAAATTGGAGAGAGAGATCATGGAGACAGAAGTTTACTTCCTATACGGTAATTTTGTGAGAGAAAAAAAAAAGAAAGAAGGAGAGAGAAATATAATACACATCATATTTAATGACTTAAAGGTAAGAAGTGGCCATAAATAGATATTTTGCTATAAAAATTAGAAGGTAGCTATAGGTGTGACGACCCAAAGGGGTCATCACTTGTTTTCTTACCATCCTGTACTTCCGAGGCCTTGAAAACCTCATCTAGGGTTGCCTCGATTTGTATGCGCAGTCCGGGCACGTAGCCGGAAAGCTTAAATATGAATTCTGTGAGAAAAATGCTAATTTGGATATTAAATTGAATAAATTTGACTTCGGTCAATATTTTGGGTAAACGGACCCGGACCCATTATTTGACGGTCCCAGAGGGTCCATAGGAAAATATGGGACTTTGGCGTATGCCCGGAATCGAATTAAGAGGTCCCAAGTCCGATAAATGAATTTTTGTGTGAAATTATTTTCTGGAAATAACTAAGGAAATTGGAAATGAAATATGATTAGAAGACTATGGTATCGGGCCCGTATTTTGGTTCCGGCGCCCGGGACAAGTCTTATATATGATTTAAGCACTTTCTGTAAAATTTGGTTGAAAGCGAACGTTGTTTGACGTGTTTCGGACTTAAAATGGGAATTTGATGTTTTATGAAAATTTGGAAGAAATCATGAGTTTTGAGGCTTGATTCGATGTATATGATGTTATTTTGGCGATTTGATCGCACGGATAAGTCCGTCGGATATTTTTGAGGTTGTGTGCATATTTGGTTTGGAGCCCCGAGGGCTCGGGTGAGTTTTGGATAGGTGTCGGATTGCATTTTTGAACTTGAAAAATCTGGTGTGATGTCTTCTGTGATCTTCGCATTTGCAAAGATGCGCCTTGCAATTTCGAGCTCGCAAATGCGAGCTATGCACCGCAATTGCGAAGCCTTGGGCTTGGGCATATGATCGCAAATGCGATCCAATTTCTCGCAAATGCGAACGAGGGATTTCTGGGCACTGATCGCAAATGCGATCCTTGTGCTCGCAAATGCGAAATTAGGCTGATCGCAAATGCGATCTTTATGTTCGCAAATGCGAAATCTGGCAAAATAGTAAGGGTTCGCAAATGCGAACCCAGCTTCGCATTTCCCACATTTGGTCAGGGTTTGCAATTGCGAACCCCAGTTCGCAATTGCGATATCTGAGACCCAGCAGTTTCATACTTAGTCGAATTTCCACCATTTTTCACCATTCTTTCAAGACCCAAACCCCATAGGCGATTTTTCAAGGACAAAACTTCTTCCAAATCATTTGTAAGTCGATTTTTTCTTAATTCCTTCAATCATTTACATCATTTAACATGTTTTCCACTTTAAATCAATGAATTTCATGGGTGAAATTGGGGGTTTGGGGTAGAACCTAGGTTTTTCTATAATTGGGGATTTGGACCTCAATTTGAGGTCCGATTTCAAAATAAATCATTTATTTGGGTTCATGGGGGAATGGGTAACCGGATTTTGGTTCGAACCTCGGGTTTTGACCACGTTGGCCTGAGGGACGTTTTGGTCATTTTAACTAAATTTGCGTCTTAGCTGTAAATTAAATAGTAGAATTAGTTACTTGAGATGTTATTTACGAGATGTAATTAAAATGAATAGATTTGGGCCATTTGGAGTCGGATACTCGTGGTAAAAGAGTGATTTCAAGTTGATTTTTGGAGCCGGTTGAGGTAAGTGGCTTGTCTAACCTTGTGTGGGGGACTTCTTCCCCTTAGGACATGATATTTGATGTTTGAATGCCTCGTACGTGAGGTGACGAGCGCGTACTTGAGCTAATTGTTGGAAATCCATTTTTACTTGAAGTATTTAAATTGAGTTTTCTTGCTTATCTGTTTATTTTAAATTGCAAGTTTATCCTATGCTAGTTTAGAGAAGCATGTTTATTTGACTTATTTGTCTAAGTGCTTAAACTGTCTTGTTTGTACTCCGTGCAGTATGTTAGGCTAGGATTTTCTATTACTTGTTCTGAGTTTAGCATTTATCCTTATGGTTGGGCTGTTATTGTGTGTTTTTAAATTGGGACTACGGGAAGGCATCCCGGGAGATCCCCCTGCACTTGATATGTTCTGGACTGAAGGTGTGGGATACCAAGAGATCCCTGGCACATGTTATTACAAGTTTTTGAGGATACCAAGAGATCCTCGGGATACCAAGAGATCCCTCGTGTATATGATGAGGATACCAAGAGATCCCTCGTGTATATGATGAGGATACCAAGAGATCCTCGGGATACTAAGAGATCCCCGGTTGTTGTTCCTGTTGTGTATAGTAATTACTGGTATTGTCCTGTTTCTGCTTTCTATTACGGTTTTCCTTATTTATCCTGTTTAGATTTTCGCTGTAGACATTATTTATTCTGTTTTTCCTCATCTTATTATATATTATGTTATATCTAAGTAGGGCCCTGACCTTTCCTCGTCACTACCCAACCGAGGTTAGGCTTGGCACTTACTGAGTACCGCTGTGGTGTACTCATGCCCTTCCTGTGCATGTTTTTCATGTGCAGATCCAGGTACCTCCACTCAGGCGCACTATCCTTGAGGCAGGGAGAGCTACGGAGACTTTGAGGTACATCTGTGGCGTCCGCAGACCGAAGAGTCTCCTTCTTACTCTATCTTGTAGCGTTTAGACTTCTTTCGTACTTTGATGTAGACTTTTCTGGAGTTTAGAGCAGTGTATTACATTTCTATTAGCTTGTGTTTCCCGTGAGTTTTTGGGTTTTGGGGTGATATTGTAGACTTCCGCGTTTGAGTTGTATATGCCAAGTGGCACTTATATACAGCTTTCCTTCTATTTTTGCTTAGTTTAATTTATTGTTCCGCAAGTTATATTGTTTTCCGCATTTTAGGCTTACCTAGTCGTAGGGACTGGGTGCCATCACGACATGTTCCCGGAGGTCGAACTGGGGTCGTGACAATAGGAGATATAATATTTTAAAAGAGTATTTATTTATAATAAATAAGGTATCAACCTTTGCTATAGGAGCTAAAATTTCCAAAAATTAATAGCCTCTTGGTCTCGATTAGGCCAACCAGGCCCGTTATCCCATTATTGGGCTGACCCAAAGCATAAACGACAGGTGATATAAGCATATATTTAGTCCATTTTTGGGATCTTTACATAAATAGCCAATTAAATCTTAAACAGTTGTGCACATATAGCCCTTGAAAAATTATCCCTTCCGATTTTCTATTTGCTTATAACTAAAAATAAATGCAATAACCTACAAAATTTTAAATCGTTATCTAAATTTCTTTATAAATTTTTTATTTTCTTAAAGATTTTTTAACTCATGGTCTAAAAGGTCTATCAATTGTTTAAAAAGCAAAAGAGGGTCAACAATTGATAAAAAAGGGAGCACCCATGAAAAATTCACTGAAAACATTCATTCCATTGGTCATGCAAATACTCATTTTTATGTCACCATTTAGATTTTATCCCCTTTATAAAAAGTTATGCTCTTATAATTTTTAATTTGCTTAACTTTACAGGTAAAATATTATATTATAATATGACATTTGCAATGGTAATAAAATTTTAGATTGTGGTAAAAAAATTCAGTTTGTTCAAAAAGATATTTTCAACTATGATCAAAAATGTCCATAAATTACAATTGAAAAAAAGATCATCTACTAAATAGTTGTCCCCAACAGTGTAAAAAATATTTTTTGGGCGAGTCCTAGGCGAGGCGCAAATATTATTGTGCATAAGTACTAACATTTTGGGCATAAGCCTACAACTTTTTTCCTAAATTGGAGCCAAAATTACTTAATAAATTATTTTTTTAGAACCTCTCCGCAGTTCTCGATTCTGATTGAACTAGGGAGGATTGGTATTGCTGGGGGAGATTGATACTTAAATACTCAAAACATAACTCATAATAAATTCTTAAATTTAAAAAAACTCAAAACTCAAAACCTTTTATAATTATTTACCCAATCTCATAATCCTTTCTTTTTTGACATTTAATGAATAAGGAATATCCTTCGTCTGTAAAACTACTATGCAAGAGCTTTGTCCTCCACTGCTTGCAACTTTCTTCTTTATGCTTCATTTTATTCAAGGTTTTTTTTTTTGTCTTTTTAATTTATTCTTTTTAAAACAATTTTGGGTTTTAGAATTTCTTCTGGGGTATCACTCTAGTTTAGAAATTGTTATAGAGACTCTATTTCAAAAATAGACCCTTGTGGTCTGGCCCTTCCCCGGATCCTGCGCATAGTAAGAGCTTAGTGAATCGGATTGCCCTTTTTTAATCTATTTCAAAACTATTCTATTTGTATTGTAAAGAGTATTTATGATTAATTTTCTAATTTTAGTTTTTCAAAAAATGAAGTTATATTTTTGTTATAGTTATTTTTGAGTTATTAAGAACTAGAATATTATTTTTACAACTCTAAGTGCGTTCCGTCATAGTTAATAGTCATGATATAGGGATAATGAATCTTTACGTCTTTCAATTTTCAAGTAAGAAATCTTTTTGTAATGCTCATGCATATGTTAGCATGTTTATATAGATAAATGTATTCCTAATAGTTTTATTATTTTCTTGAATTTTCTATATTTTTTATGTTTTTTTTTGTTATCTATATGTTTATTATATTAATTTATAAAATATTAAAAATTAAAGATTCATAGGGATTATAACTAGGCCTCGGGCTTACCTTTTCGTGTTAAATAAAATGCCTTGCCTCACGCCCATCCTTTTAAAGCACTGGTTTAAAAAAAGGACAAACTAACCAAAATTTCTATTTTCGGTCCTCTTTTATTTCTCGCCCAAGGTTTTGACCCAATATTTAAGAAATTATTTCATAATATCAATAATGAATGTTTGAATAATTGTTGTTTTTAAACTAGTAACTATTGATTATATACCTTCTTGGAGTGGTTGTGATGAAATAGAAAAATAATAATGACTTAACTTTCTAAAATGATATGTATACTAAAACAATCAAATGACCCATAAAATGAATTTTCTAGTACTTGACAAGTGATAGCATTTGAAAATCGTTGTTGAGTATTAACTATAATTATTAGAAAGAGCATGTTAATGTAAATATCCATTTATAATAGTTTTCTACTTTGTACTATATTCGGGAAACAACTTCTTACTTATATTCCATTTAGAACTAACCCAAGCTCCATAAACAATGTTGGTCAAAGTTTTTGTCACCAACAATTTTCGCAATTATCAATTTATAACCCTTAGTTGTCAATTCCGTTGCCTAAATGTGTCTTAAATCTTAATTAATGTTTTACACATAGGGATTGTTTGGCTGGTGGGATGATATAAATTAAAAGTACAAGGGGATGGTGAATTGTAAAAATTCTTTTAGTCGACTAACTTTGGCTTGTAGTTGGCTATCGTGATTCTGCAGACAGTAGTTAGTACACCAAATAAAAGTAAAGGCAAGTACTGAAAAATGAACAGGAGAGATAGAGATTTTTATATTGGTTTGTGTGCTGTTGTGGTACCTACATCAGTTCCCTTAGGTCACAATGGTTTTCTTAGATCTTCAATGGCAATTACAATGAGAGTGGTTTTCTTACGTTTACCACCAACGAGTTACAACTGATTTCTTGACACAATCTTTCAATAGCTTGTTTTTATCTCTCTCTATCTTTTGATACACTAGTAAGCTTAGGAATACATTGTTTTGTAAGAAGTAGAAAGACCGAAAACTTGGATAAAAGCTGTGTAGTCTTCCACGTCCTTTCTCCACTTCTTTAATAGTGCTCGATGAAGTCCCTGGTTCCTTTTTCTGAGATCTTGGAAAATCATTGATAGTGCGACTTTCCTTTTGAGGCAGTATTCTCTAAGAGTAGGACACAAGGGCAGCCTCATGAATCCAGCGTGTGAAGTATAACTAGATTTATTCTTAATGTGCCGATGGTAGGCTAGGAGCTCGTGTTTTAGCTATATTTTACACTCTAATTACTACACTTAGATTGCTTGAACTTATTGGAAGAGCTTTAACTCTAGGTGTAATTATATTCATTATTGTGGTTAATCGAAAGAGGAGCGTAATACTAAATATTATTGCAACGTATGCCTTAATTTATTCTGGTACTTCTTTAAAGTAATCGAAGGAGCTTGTGATCTACTTTTTGAATTAAGAAAGAGAAATATTCGAGAGAAATTTCTCTTAGACTATTCTTACCAATAGATTCTTGCAAGTTTCATCGCAATTCATATTAGCTTATTTGAACAGTTTAGGTTTAATCGAGAGAGGAACCTGAATCATAATAATAGGATAATAACCTCTTGAATTCGAGAGAATCAAAAGAATATTAATAGTGAAATTTAACAATGTCAATTCCTGAACAACAATCTCGCACTTATCATGTCTTGACCCTTATTTCTCACATTGATAACAACCCAACTCTGCTAGTCTCTAGTTCTTAGTGATCAATTGTCATTTGCTTTACATTTAATTGTTAGTTGCAGTTCATAATCATTTCAATCAAAGTGTTAATCATCCTGAATAGCATTTAAGCCAGAACTTACTTGAACATTGCTTAAATTCAATCTCTATGAAGACAATAATTAAACTATATTGTCTTTGGCTAGTGAGCATCAATTTCGTGTTGTGTTTTGCGCTCGTCAAATTTTGGCATCGTTGCCGGGGATTGGCAATCAATAGTGTTCAAAATTAGTTTTTGATGCTAATTCAGGAACCAATTTTATTTTATTCTTCACGGATTTTCTCTTGGGTGTAGGGCAACAGGTTTAACTTCTCTTGTGTATGACTCAATCTTCACCAAAAGATGTGATTCCGTACGATCCAGAGGTGGAAAAGCATCTACCAAAGTTGAGGAAAGAGAAAGAACTCACCAAAAAATTCTTGGGGTAACCTTTAACCCAAGAACACATGGCTAAGAACGGTGATGATGAGGTAGATATAGGTGCAAGAGAGGCATCACAACATAGAGAACAAACTGCACGGTTAGTAGCTGAAGCAGCCCTTAGAGCTGCTGATGAGACTATCGAAGATGATGTGGGTCAGAGATTCAATATAAATTGACCCCTGGTTGAAGACCAATTCAAAAATATGGCTCCCAGGCCTGGAAGAGTATTAGGTGATTATGCCAGACCAATCTACACTCAGGGACTGTCAAATGTCAGACCTCCAACCATTGCAGCAAATAATTTCGAGTTGAAGCAAGTCTTGCTTTAAGCCATTCAGAACAATTGTGCCTTTAGCGGGAAGGCGAATGAAGATCCTAACACTCACTTGATGGACTATGAGGAAATCATGAACACCTTCTAGTACAACAGATTGTCAAAAGATGCAATCTACTTAAGGACATTCCCCTTTTCACTGAAGGATGAAGCAAAGCACTGGCTTCGAAGCTTACCAACTTGGTCGATCAGTACATGGGAAGATATGACTAAAAAGTTCCTTGACAAGTACTTCTCAGCTACAAAAATAGTAAAATTCAGAAGGAAAATCCACAACTTCTGCCAGAAGGACACTAAAACAGTCTTCGAAGTTTAGGAAAGATTCAAGGAGATAGTGAGAAAGTGAAAGCATAATAGAATCGAATTATGGATGCAACTCCAGGACTTTTGGGATGGGCTGACACCTTCCTCACGACGAACTCTGATTACTGCAGTTGGAGGTCCTTTAATGAAGAAGACACCTCAGGAGATTGTTGCAATTCTTGATGAGCTCTCTGAAGATGCAAACCAATAGCTCGCTGAGAGTAATGATAGAAGAAAATTAGTTGGGGTTCACCAGGTAGACTCTAACACATCAGTGCAAGCCCAACTAGACACCATGGCCAGAGAGATAAGAAAGTTAACCTTGTCCAAGGTCCAGAGTCAGTCATCCTCGGTTTGTAATTTTTGTGGAATAGGTCATCTAACGCATGAGTGCCAGGCCTCGACTACAGATGAAGTGGTAAATGCTGTGGGGAGATTTGACAGAGGCAACTACCAAAGTGGCAATAATTTAAACCCTATCGGGCAGAGGCACCCAGGTTTTTCTTGGAGTTCACCAGGTGGTAGTGCAAATGCATGGCAACGGAATAACTCCAGACCCCAGGGACTAGGAGCTCCAGGTTTTCTAAATAGCAGAGGCAGCAATACCAACCTCCACGGTCTAATCAGTCCAGCATGGTAGACCTGATGAAGGCCTTTATTATTAAAACAATTGAAAGGCTTGAAACTCATGGCATATCCATTAGAAACTTGGAAAGACAAGTGAAGCAACTTGCTAATATATTGTCTGAGAGGGTTCCAGGAACTCTCCCTGCTTATACTGAAAGAAATAAAAAAATAATAATAAATGCGGTGTCTTTGAGAAGTGGGCACGTATTGAAGGACCCCATTGAAAAACAAAAGGATGAGTTAATTGAAGAACATGTAGAGATTGTGGAGGAGCAGAAAAATAGCAACAATCAAGAAGGTGAAGTGAGGGTATATCCAGATGATGGTTTGAAGAAGAAAGGGATGACTAGAGCTCTGAAAAAGAAGAAGGATAGGAATTCAATGAATGACGAGATGAAGAGAGTAAATATATGCCTGCTCAACCTTTCCCTCAGAAGTAGAGAAGAGAGAAGCTGGACAAAGAATTTGGGCATTTTTTAGATGTGCTCAAGCAGGTGCATGTTAATCTACCTATCACAAAGGTGATCTCGCAGATGCTAGCCTATGCTGAGTTCCTGAAGGAGATATTGTCCAACAAGCATAAAGTGGAAGAGACATCGGTTGTCAAGCTCACAGAGCATTGTAGTGCCATTCTACAAAATAAGCTCCCTCAAAAGTGTGATGATCTAGGGAGTTTTACTATACTTTGCTCTTTAGAAAGTACTAAATTTGAAAAATCATTGTATGATTCAAGTGCTTCTATTAATCTTATGCCTTTGTCCATTTTTAGGAAATCAGAGGGAGATATTGGAGAAATTAGATCTATACCTGTGTCTTTGCAGCTGGTGGACCAGACCACGATCATACCTGAAGGAATAGTGGAAGATGTGCTAGTTCGGGTGGATAAATTTGTGTTCCCTGTGGACTTCATCATGGTGAATATGGAAGAGAATAAGGAGGTCCCTCTGATTTTAGGGAGACCTTTCTTGGCTACTAGCAGAGCTATTGTCGACATTCAGGAGAGCCAACTCATGCTAAGAGTGGGGGAAGAAAGAGTGGTGTTCAAGATGAATGATGCAATAGGGGCACCTAGAGACAAGTTGACTGCACAGTCTCCATCTAGAGAGAGTAAGCCCGATAAGCGTGGGGTGTACCCAACGAAGGCAGAAAAAAACTTTCAACATGGATATGTGCACTGGGTCGAGCGTGCAATGTGGATCCCGACTTCGATTCAGACCCAGACTAGATGATTCAAGAGAGTTTTCTTTGCCTCTTACTTTTTATTTGTGTCACGGGGACATGCCACAATTTAAAGTGTGGGGTGAGGGATGTAAATATATATATTTGTGTTTGTTTTCTTTTGTTTTATTTGATTTTTTTTACTTTTCCTAACGATGGATTTCCTCGACTGTCTTCTTGAGAGATTAAAGTCGAAAAAAAAAAATTGTTTTTGTTTTCATTTTTGTTTTAGTTTCTTAGGTAGGGTAATAATTTTCCCTTAGTTTTTTTGTGCTGCGGTCCTTTTCCAAGGATTTTTGCTTGAATCAAGTATAGTTAATTTTTTTTTAAATAGGAATAAAGAGTCTTGTGTCATAGTGCTAATTAGTGGAGATAGCTTTTCTTGACTTTATTGTATCTTGAGATAGGTGAGTGCCTTAGTTATGACGCCTAGGATCAGTTCTTGACTCATGTATTTTAGTGCCTTAAATTGTTTGGTTTTGACTTTACTTAACTTCTTTGACTAGAGAAGCGGGATAGATCTGGTCCTAAGTGAGTTATGTGTCATGGTGTGTGTGAGATTTTGTTGATATTCTGTGCATGTCAATTGATATCTAGAACTTGTCTTGTGTGTTTGCAAAGTAAAAAGTAGTCTTGTTCATTCTAGAAAGTGATACAGACATTTCTTTGTGAGCCAATTATATGCCCATTACTCGTCTAATTGTGTGTATCCTAGTTATCCCTTTGAGCCTGTAATCTTAATTCTTTGGCAACCACACTACAAGTCTGTCCCCTTTTTTAAAATTGACTATTTGTTTGAACCTTTACCTCTCTTGAGCACTTGAAGTTTTTATGAGCTTGTTAAAAGCTAAGTTGAGATACGGTCGGGATTTTGAGTGGAACTGGGAGCAATAGGAGAAAGGTACACTGTTTTGAAAAAAAATGAGAGCCGCTTGTAGGGAATTGAAAAAGAAAAAGAAAAAGAAGAAGAAGTCGAAGAAAAAAAATATTTGTATGTATTTTGTATGGAAAAAAATAAATTCCTTGCTAGTGGTAGCTCTTGGTATATTTGTGCTTAAGCAAATTGGGAGCTGATATTATTATGATGTGAAGGTTGGGGTTTGGATCAAAATAAGTGTGGGTTTCGATTTTGAATTGTATGTATTAAAGTGCTCAGGGAGGAGTAGTCACTATATTCAAATGTATCCTACCCGTCCCGCTACTTACATTACAACCAAAATAAAGTCCTACTTGATTTTTGACTGAATGAACTCAATTAGTAGAGTATTACACTACAGACAAGCATATGGTGCGTCTTCCGTAGCACATAAGTTTTAATTCTGAGAGTGAGTTTTATTTCTATATTGAGTTCCTATTTGTTCTTGAATTTTATTATGTGTGAAACTAGTCTCTGTCTTTGGTGTGAGGGCACATGATTTGCGAAGCAAAGGTAAAGTCTTTGGCCTCTGTGTTAGAGTAAGTGAGCAGATTTTTGAAAAATATTTGGTACTTTTGAATCGAGTCCTGAGACTAGGATGCTATGATGGGGTGCTTAGTTTGCTTTAAATATTCTTGGCATGATGAGTTAGGGAAGTTGTTTGATGAAAAGGTCGTCTCGAGGTGAAGTGTAGTTTGATTGCTCGAGGACGAGCAATGGTTTAAGTGTGGGGTGTTGATGGTAGGCTAGAAACTCGTATTTTAGCTACATTTTACACTCTAATTACTACACTTTGATTGTATTTGAGCCTAATTGTTAGTACTTTGTACTTATTACATATGTTATGTTGTGTAGGATGTGACTTCGAGAAGCAATTTTGAAGCTAAAATAGATTATTTGGAGCTTTAAAGTCTGAGTAGAAGCCCAAAAATTAAGCCGGAATCGTGTTCGGGGCTCGAGTACCAAATCTGGATATTAAAAATTAAGAAAAAAAATCACTCTAGAAAAAATGCACTACCACGCTGCGGTGTAAAAGGTGCTAGTGCGAAATTCATTTAGAGTAAAGAAAAAACCCACTCTCTGAACTTCCCAATTGGCGTGGCGCATGGGGCGATGCGAGGCGTGCCGTGCCTATGTAATTTTCTTGTAGTGTTGTCTCACTTCGACGTGAAAAGAATAGTTTCATCCAGACCCATTCCTGCATGGTATAAATATACTAAAAACGTGATTTTTGGGGGATTTTAACCTTGGAAGATTTTGGAGAGCATTGGAGGCTTCAAGACACAAGATTTCATTATCTTTTCCTTAATTTAATATGGGAGTTTGGATTGTAACGTTAGATTAATATTTTCTTACTCTTTAATTCTATTTGTGATGACTTCCTCCATGATTATGGATTAGCTTTTATTACGGTTTGACATGATTTTGTGACTTGATTGTTATTTATGGATTTGATTATTGTTTGATTTCTTGAATTTATTGGAAGAGCTTTAACTCTAGGTGTGACTATATTCATTATTGTGTTTAATAGGAAGAGGAGCGTAATACTGAATATTATTGCGAAGCATGTCTTATTTTATTGTGGTACTTCTTTAAGTAATCGAAGGAGCTTTGTGATCCACCTTTTGAATTAAGATTGAGAAATATTCGAGAGAAGTTTCTCTTAGACCATTTTTACCAATAGATTCTTGCAAGTTTCATCGCACTTCATATTAGCTTATTTGAACAGTTTAGGCTTAATCGAGAGAGGAACCTGAATCATAATAATAGGATAAGAACATGTTGAATTCGAGAGAATCAACAAAACATTAAGAGTGAAATTTAACAATGTCAATTCTAGAATAACAATCTCTCACTTGTCATGTCATGACCCTTATTTCTCACAGTGATAACAATCCAATTCTGCTAGTCTCCCGTTCTTAGCGATCAATTATCATTTGCTTTACTTTTAATTGTTAGTTGTAGTTCATAATCATTCCAACCAAAGTGTTAATCATCCTGAATAACATTTAAGCCAGAAATTACTTGAACATTGTTTAAATCCAATCCCTGTGGAGATGATAATTAAACTATCTATATTTGGTTAGTGAGCATCAATTTCGTGTTGTGTTTTGCGCTCATCATATGCAGACTAGCTCCTTTATCTTCCTAATAATTTTCTCTTGAGCCTAACACTGATTTCTCGTACTTGATTGATTTCCTTTCCTTCCTTGTGTCTTTGAAAGTCTTTTGCCCGTTTGATTGATTACCTTTCCTTTCTTGTATTCCTTTGATGGAAAAATTTGAATATCATAGTCGTTGGCTCTTTGATTGCTTCTTACGCCTCTTACGCCTACATAGCTTTGATTAGTGAACCTACACACATAGTAATTCACATTAGTCAAGTATTTTTATTTTTAGTAATCATTAAAATTCTAAACCTAACACTTTTCCCCCTTTTTGATGATGACAATAAATCAAAAGAGTTTGACAGATTTGGGGACACTTCCCTTTCAAGGTTGTACTTCTACTCCCCCTGTCTTTGCGTTTTGTTTGTATTCCTGCTCCCCCTGTTTTTTTACTCTTTTTCTTCTCCCCCTTTGACGTCAACCAAAAAGAGCAATAAGAGATACAGATAATATCAACTAATAATAATAAAACATGCATGACATATTTATATACACTTAAAACAATCATGGTCAAGCAAAATGGGGCATACTCGACTGCACGCCTGATCAACCACAACCAAAAGTAAAGTTTAATCAGACAAAAAGAAAGATTGTGTAGACAACCCAGACAATTAGTTCTGTCACAACCCCAAATCCCCTCCGTAGGATGTCGTGACGACACCTAGTTTCTAAGATTAGGTAGGCCTAACAAACATGCGGAATAGCTGAATAATAATTTAAATCTCAAAAACATCAGCAACTTTATGAATAAAATCTGCAACTCAACATGTACATCTCCCAAAAACCCGGTGTAAATACAAGTCACAAGCTCTAGATACAGTACTGAACACTCCTATACATCATTGTCTATAAATATGTAAAGAAATAAGAAAAGAACAGGATAGAAGGGAACATTGAGGCCTGCGGACGCGGACAGGTGCACCTTTTAAGTCTCCAACCCAAAAGTGGTGTGGAAGAGAGTCTTCCACAATCATGGTTCTTGCCATATCTTGCAAGGTTTTATTTTTGCGTTCCATCACTCTATTTTGTTGAGGCGATCTAGGGGATGAGCAGTTGTGAGAGATTCCTTCATCATTGCAGAAAAATTTAAATATTTTGCTTTCAAATTCTCCTCCGTCACTCCTTATGGTAGAGATGTAATATCCCTTTTTTCGTTGTACCTTCTTGCAGAAGATTTTTCTTAAATTATGATTCATAAAAATAACCCAGGTAAATCAAAGAAAATCATCTACTACAACAAAAATATATTTTCTACCACCAATGCTAGCAGTTCTGGTTGGACCAAAGATGTCCGTATGCAAAAGCTGAAGATGTTTTTAGTAGAGACTATGTTTTTGACTTTGAAAGAAGATCGAGCTTGTTTTCCTAATTGACATGCTTCACAAATTTGATCTTTTGAAAAATCTAGTTTTGGGAAACCAATAACTAGACCCCATTTAAAAAGTTTTTGAATAGTATGCATGCTAGCATGACCAAGTTTTCTATGCCATACCCAAGGATCATCAATCGTAGAAGCTAGACAGAGTTGATTTCCCAAGCTATCAATATTACTGAGAGTATTGACATTTCTATCTCTGTTCCCGGATAGAATGGTTTTACCTGATTTGTCTTCAATATTCCAACCATGCTTTTAAAACGAACCTCATAGTCATTGTCACATAGTTGACTGATGCTGAGTAAGTTGTAACCAAGTTCATCCACCAAGTAGACTTCGTCGACATCACATGATGAGCTGAGGGGGGCTCTTCCAACTCCAATTACATTTCCTTTTGATTTATCTTCAAAAGTGACCGATCCGCCATCCATTTTAGTGATAGTTTTGAACAGTTGTTTGTCACCAGTCATGTGTCTGGAACACGTGCTATCAAGATACTATTTTCCTCTCTGATTGTTCTTGCGGTAGTCCTACAACAACAAATTACTTATTTTAGATACCCAACCCTGCTTGGGTCCTCAATGGTTAGTATTCTGTTCGTACGCCTGATTTGAGGCCTTGAGTTGCCAGACCCACCAGGTTTTCCACAATAAAGCAAGATGGATCATTAAAACTTTCAGAAGACTTTTCTCTATCATTTCGAAACCTGCAATGGTTAGAGTTGTGTGATAACCCAAGGGGTTATCTTTTATTTTAGAATCCGGGTTCCGAGGCCTTGAAAACCTCACTTTCTTTCTCCTCGATTTGCATGCGCAGTCCAGGCGCATTTTCAGAAAGCCTTTATGTGAAATCTAAGAAAAATATTGAATTTTGCCTTTTAAATTGATTAAAGTTGACTTCGGTCAATATTTTTGGTAAACGGACCCAGACCCGTGATTTGACGGTCACGTAGGGTTCGTAGTAAAATATGGGAGTTGGGCGTATGCCCGGAATCGAATTCCGAGGTCCCTGGCTAGAGTAATGAATTTTTGAAGAAAATTGTTTGCTGGAAAATATAAGGATTTTTAGAAATGGAATAGTGTGTGATCTGGCCCTTATTTTAGTTTTGCAGCCCGGTACAGGTTTGATATGGTATTTAAGTCGTATCTGTGAAATTTGGTGAGAATCAGAAGTGATTTGACGCGATTCGGACGTCCGGTTGCAAAAAAAAGAAATTTCAACTGTTCTTAAGAAAATCATGAATTTTGGTGTTAAATTCGTCGCTTAAGATGTTATTTTGGCGATTTGATCACACGAGCAAGTCCGTATGATGTTTTTAGACTTGTATGCATGTTTGGTTTAGAGCCCCGAGGGCTCGGGTGAGTTTTGGATAGGCCACAGAGTGAGTTTGGACTTAGAAAATCTGTTGTTGCATCTGGTATTTTGTTGCAGGCCTCTGATCTCACAATTGTGAGATCAGGCTTCGCATTTGCGAGCTTCACAGGCTTGGCAATTGCGAGGGTTTTATTGCAATTGCGAAGAAACCCTGGGCCAGCATAGTTCGTATTTGCGAACATACCTTCGCATTTGCGAAGTAATCAGGGAGGGGCAACCTTCGCAATTGCGACCAAAGGTTCGCCAATTGCGATAGTACCAGACCTGCAACAGGTTCGCATTTGCGAAGCCTGTCTCGCATTTGTGAGCTTCGCAATTGCAAAGCTCCTGTCGCAAATGCGACATCTGCAACTGATCAAAACATGACTTAGACGGGATTTTGAACTCATTTCTCTAATTTTCAAACCCTAAGCTCCCATAGGCGATTTTCCAAAGGAGAGTTCTTCCCAAATCATAGGTAAATGATTTCTAACTCGTTTTCTTCAATCTATTTCATCTTTTTACATGATTTCATCTCAAAATCTAGGGTTTTTAATGGGAAATTGGGTGTTGTTGGGTAGAATTTAGGAATTTCAAAATTTGGGGATTTAGACATCAAATTGAGGTCGAATTTCAAAACTAATTGCATATTTGTGCTCGTGGGTGAATGGGTAGTCGGGTTTTGGTTCGAACTTCGAGTTTTGATCAAGCGGGCCCGAGGCCGGTTTTTGACTTTTTGGGAAAAACATTGAGAAATCTATACTCATGCATTAGAATTGGTTTATTTAGCGTTAATTGATGTTAATTAGTGAATTATGCATAGATTCGGACGGTTTGGAAGTGGAAATCAAAGGAAAAGCAATATTTGAGTTTGGCCGTGGAATCGAGGTAAGTGTTTGGTCTAACCTTAGCTTGAAGGAATAGGTGTTGTTTTCTTATTTGCTACGTGTTAGTGTTGAGTACGACGTATAGGTGTGGTGACGAGTATCTATACGTTGATGTTGAGCATGCAAGTGAGTCTTATACTGTGACCGTTGTGTTTCTTATTATGTACTGTTCATGCTTAAACTGATGATTCTCCATGTTGAACAAGTCTTATTATATTTTTCTTGGTATTGGATAATTGTTGAATATTGATTCAAGTTGAGACTTAAATTGTGAAGTTAACTATTGAAATGAGATTGGTTATTATTGATTCCCTTGCCCGGGGTGTTATTGTTTCTATTGTTTGGGTGAGGAAGAGTGTAAAACACGAAAGGTGATGTCGTGCACGATATTGTGAGTGAGTGATAATGCTCGAAGGGTGATGTCGTGCCATATTTGAGAGTGTTAACGCATGAAGGGTGAAGCCGTGCCATGATTTGAGTGTTAATGCACGAAGGGTGATGTCGTGCCATGATTATGAGAGTTAATGCACGAAGGGTGATTCCGTGCCGTTTCTGTTGTTTCTTATGGTGAGGACGAGAGTAAAAGCACGAAGGGTGATGCCGTTCACGTGTTATTATATCATTATTTTTGTTGGTTCGAATACGGTGTTTACTTTGATTCGCTATTGAATTACTGTCAGAATCTGATATTCCCCGCAGCATGTATCCCCTTCCCGTCTTTACCTGTTAAATTTCTGTTATTACTGTTTTCTCGTATATGAATTAATTGCACAGGTTTATATTGATGTCATGTCCTAGCCTCGTCACTACTTCGCCAAGGTTAGGCTCGACACTTACCAGTACATGGGGTCGGTTGTACTGATACTGCACTCTGCACTTTCTGTGCAGATTTTGGTGCCGGACCTCGTGAGTAAAGTTTGGGTTGCTGCCTTCAGTCCACGGGAGACCCAAGGTAGATCTGCCGACGTCCGCAGACCCTGGAGTCCCCTTCCCTCTATTTTGGATGTTCTGTCTCTTTCCATTGCGAGAACAGTTGTAATTCATTTAAACCAGTAGTTGTAAATTGTGACACCAGATCATTTGGGGTAGACATGTATTGGAGTTTTTTTTGAAGTGTTATAACACTTCCGCACTTTATGTCTATTTAGCTTTAGTTATTATTTATTTCTGTTTGGGTTAAATATTAATGTGATAAAACTGTATTTGTCGGCTTGCCTAGCTTTCAAGAGTAGACACCATCACGATCCCGACGATGGGAAATCCGGGTCGTGACAAGTTGACCATCTCTACTGTCACACCTCCTTTTTTCTTACTACACCCCGTAAAGAGTATAATAAAGGGAGTTTTTCCAATTAAAGGACAATCGAAACGGGATTCATTTTACTAAGAGATTCAGAGTCACCACTTGGGAGATTTATGGTGTTCCAAGTCACCGGTTTGAATCCCGAATCGAGGAAAAGGTTTGACTCTGTTTAACAGTAGCGAACCAGAAATCCGAGTAAGGAATTCTGTTAACCCGGGAGAAGGTGTTAGGCATTCCCGGGTTCCGTGGTTCTAGCACGGTCGCTCAACTGTTATTTCTGGCTTAATTATCTGATTTTAATACATTTTGAACCTATATGAAAATTTTAGCTCGTTTACCGCTTTTAATTAATTTTAAGAAAATTGAACGTCGTTTAAAACATGTTTTCGGATCACGTCACATGAAATGCACCCGGATCCTCAACACATTTTATTCAACGTTTTGGGATTTGGATTTGGGTCACATGAAATGCACACCCGAATTTAGGAAGGTAAAATTATTAAAGAACGCGCCTAAAATTCGCTAAATGGCACGTCCCGAATTCTAAATATTTTTAATGAAGTAATTAAAGGGGCCACGCAGTTTGTGATTTTATTGGGCGTGGCGTACCTCAATTTATTTTAAAAGGGCGTCCTAAAGATGAGCTACTATTAGCTATTAGGATACGTCTCTACTCCTAAAACCTAATCAGTTGACATTATGAATTAACTAACATCAAGATATTCAAGAAAACTTGGGCCCCAAGATCAAGTCCAAACTCGAACAAGGACGCTCCCTATTATTGAAGAGACCCTTAGCTCGAGTATGCCACTTAACTTGAAAGGCCCAAAGGCCACCTGTTGTTTAAACTTGAAACCAAGGCAGCCCAGCATCAGGCTACGAGTGGAGCCTAAGCATATAAAGGGCCCAATTTTCCAAATCTTGGTAAGATCATTATGCTTCAATTCAAGCCCAACGGTTGGCCCAACCTCTAAAAAACGTAGCATATTTAATTACCCAAACTGTAGATCCATTATAAGCAAACTCCTATTACTGGGAATTTGTTAACAGTCAGCCCAAAGGCTAACATTAACCATTCTAAGCTAACAACTGGATTCATGCTTCAACCAAGTGTAAAAATTCAATACATGCCATATGGTGAATGTAAACAGATTCATAGACAAGCATTGATGATTCTATTTCGAATTTCAAACCATGCGAAATACAAGTATTCATTTTGAACTTATGCCTAACGAGAACCTGCCTTTGGAATGTAGACATAGAACATACTTTCACTCTGAATTCCAGACCACAAATTTAACGCACAACCACACAATACTGAGCATTAGAAAATGATAAACATGCTACAAAATGTTATAAGCTAACACCCTTTGACTACTAATTTTCACCTAGCTAGCAACAAAATGTCATTGCTACTGCTCATTTTCAGTCTCTTTTACACTCACAAATACAGCAAACTATATTCGAACATTATAGTGCAGGCCTCTTTATTACAACACCAACTACTCAACTATAAATAGCACTAATAAACAGCCGCAAAAATGAATTAATTATAGCCTTCTAAGCAAGTGCACCATCAATCAATGCAACTATGAGGCTATAGAACTCAGGCAGACTTTAATACACAGAAAAATCAAACAAGAACTGAAAAGTTTCAAAGCAACTGAACAACAGTTTCATGTTCCAAGTTAGACTCTCCATTACATTCAAGTAATATCCACAAATGTCATGGTATACCTGGAAATCGAAAAGTAAACAAAGAAATGAAGGATCAGCTTGTGAAGTCAGTAGCAGGAACAGGAATCAGCAACAAAATCAGTCCAGAAAATGATTGAACAGAACACTTGAAACCAGTTTTAAGCCCAAATGATATCACACAAAATTCAGAACCAGACTCCAACCAAGAATGAATCAAAAATAACTTGAATATCAGAAAGACTTCAGCTCAAAATCAGCAAACGAGGCAAATCAAACAATTAAATCCCAACTTTAAACCCTTAATTAATTCAGCAAGGATCAGACCCAACATCGCTAATTCATTCTTACACCTTTTCAAGCTTAAACAGGGAGAAAACCAGACTTAATTAGAAGAGAAAATTCTTGAAAGCTAAGGATGCATTTCAAAAGCAGGAGCAGCCCTTTTTGTATTTTTTCTTCTCTGATTTTAGAGTGTTCAAGGCTGCCTTTCAAGGCAAGAAAATATGCCTTTATAGGCAAGGCAAATAGGGCAGCCTTCTGTTTCATTTTTTACACCCTACCCCCTTTTAATTTTCGTTTTTGCTTAGGTGACCCCCAATTATTGACTTGCTACCCAAGTTTTATAACTACACATCTGAAATTTCACTCCAGCCCCTCACTAGAAGCTTCCCAGGCAGTTACCAAAGATTCCCTACCCCCAATTTCCAAAATTACCCTCTAATTCCTCATTATTTACGCTTACCCTACCTTATTGATCAAGATTGACCCAAGGTTCTAATTCAAGTAACAGACCTGAGGCCCAAACCAACAGAACCAATCATGAGCCCAATTCACATAGACGGGAAATAGAAGCAACTTCAAATATTTTCAGAAGTCCAATTAATGACCTATGAAACTAAACTAACCTAATTGAACAGGAATTATTTACCAATTAAAGAAAAGAGCTTCTAATCATGCATCCAAAAGAACAATACTAAAGAAACTGGACAATGAAAAAAAAAATTTGAAAGAGAAAGATGAAGCAGATGACAAACAAAGATAAGAAAAATAAACAATTAAAAGAAGTGAAAAGCAAGATTTAACAACGGAAAATACCTAAGGCTCCGGACAGATTTGCATGAACTTGAAATAATTCTTCGATTTCTTGACAGGAATAACCTTTAATCGCGCGTTTTCTGTGAAAACGTGCAAGTAAAGGCCATTACAGCCTAGAATCTTACAAAGCCCCCCCGTTGAATTTGAATTTGAAACTAGGGCGCAATTCTCTGATTGGGTGTTCGAGAAGCTTTGGAAGGATTTGAGGGAGGAGGATGGTAGATTTGGGATAAGGATGGCCTGGGGGTTCTTTGTTGTCATTTTGGGGGCCGTTGGCGGTGGCGCCGCCGGACACGACGGAGCCGGCGGTCACTGATTTGAAGATTCGACAAGTTTGGGCGGGATTCGAAGGAAAACAATCCTAGATCCGGAATGGGGAGGTGAAAAGGGACACATGGTGTAAATTTGGGGTAGTTTGGAAAATCGCCGCCGGCGGCGAGCGGCAGAGGACGGCGGAGGCGGGAGGGGTCTCTAGGGTTTCTGGGCGAGGGTGAGAGAGAGACGAGGCAGGGGGGGTGAGGGGTTTTCGACCATTATATGTTAACTGATCTAGGCTTTCAGGCCGTTAGATCAAAGTAACCTTGACGACCTGGATTGCTTTAGACCTAAACGGGGTCGTTTGGTTGGGGTATGGGGAACGGAGCGGGTTTGGGGTCTTTGGGCCAGGNGGGGGGGGGGGGGGGGGGGCGATTGGGCCGGTTTGAGCGGATTTTGGGTTAGGAAGGCATTGGGCTTGGGGGTTTTGAGTTATAATGGCCCAAAATTCTGATTCTCTTTGTTTTCTCTTCTTTTTTTTTTCCTTCTTTTTTTTTCTCAAAATTAAACTAAAATCTTAATTAATTCCTAACACCTAATTATCCTAAGACAATAATTAAACCTAGATGATAATTACCACCACTAACAAATTAAAAAAGGAAAACTACTAAAATAAAAAATTAACTCCAAAATTGCAAATTAAACTATTTTGTGATTTTTCCTTTTTTATATAAAATACTTAATTACTAGTTAATTCTTAAAAATGCAAAGTCAAACCCTAAATGCAAATGCAACATATTTTTTGTATTTTTTCCTAATAAAAATGCACAAACGAATGCAAACACTTAACAGAAAATGTTACAAAAATCCACAAAATTGCAAACACTGAAAGAAGTTAATTTGTTTTGTATTTGTGGGAGTGATTCATATAGGGCAAAAATCACATGCTCACATCTACCACAATGAATGCATGCAGAATGATTTCTTGTCCTAAACGAGTTTTTACGAAAAATTGACTGGTTTGATTTGATGGAACTGTGACTGGTGGATTTTCGCAATCCATTTAGCTGAAGTTGAAGTTCATGAACTTCTTCTTGAAACATGTCTCTTTCAATTTCACATGCTGCTAGTTTCAGTGCTTAGTCTTTCTTTTCTCTTTGAAGGTTTCGAAGTTCATGTAGAACTTTATCAATGTCTTCAAGAGCAATATCAATAAACTCTTGAAGTTCATTACATTTACGACACATAGGCGAACGTACCTCACTTGTTCCTTCGTGTGCCATGAGGCTAAGTTCACCAGAATCTTCATCGCTGTCTTCTTTGATTGCCATGAAACATATGTTGGAAAAAACTCATGATCAGATTCTTTTTCATCGCTCCATGCTCCAAATGATTTCTTCTTTTGATAATTTTTGCTGAATTTCTTCTTTAGTTCAGGGCATTCTGCTTGAATGTGTCCGTGTTTTCTACATCCATAGCATCTTCCATCATTTTTGTCATTCTCATTTTCCATTCTTCCTTTTCTGAAATTTGGTTTGCCTCTTCTACCGTTTTTGTTTCTTCTCATCATGCTTGCTACAACTTTATAGAGCATATCTATGATCTCATATTGTTCCACCTTCTTCTTTTGCTTCATTTTTCGCCTCAGCCACTTTTGCTTTAAATGCAACTGCCTTTCTTTTTTCTTGATGTACTTGTCTGTCCAAATGAGTTTTCTCAGAGGCAATTAGATCACCTCTGATTTCATCATATGACATCTTGTCGAGATCCTGACATTCTAGTGCAATGACTTTGGATTGCCAAATGGTAGGTAGGCTTCTTAGTATTTTCCTGACCTGTTCTCCACTTTTGATTGGTCTACCAAAGGAGTTCAGGTCTCCAATAATTATGCTGAATCAAGAGAACATTTCTTTCACTAATTCTCCATCTTTCATTTGGAATAGTTCATTCTCACGAACCAGTAGATTTATTCTTGTTTCTTTGACTTTGTTTGTTCCTTCTTAGGTAACTTTTAGCATGTCCCACATTTTCTTCGCAGTTTCACAATTTGAGATATTTTCGTATTCTTCACTAGTTATTGCGTTATACAGGAGGTTCTTGGCTTTGGCATTTACCTGCACCACAACAGATTGTTCGTCAGTATAATCATCTAGGTCTAATGGTTTAGAAGATACCTGGCCTTGAGTAGTTTTATCCATCTTTGATTGTGGCATGGGAAGATCTCCCTTTTTGATTGCACTCCAGACATTGATATCATATGACTTTGCATATGTTTCCATTCGCACTCTCCAGTGTGAGAAATGTTGCCCATTGAAGTAAGGTGGTCTAACTTGAAAATGCAAGAGGGGGAAGGGAATAGTAATTTTTCTTTTCTTTTACAGGTAGTTGAAATTTTCTTTCTAGTCGACTTTATTCTTGATGCGAGAGATGTAAACAAAATATAAAAAAGTAAATAGTAGAAAGTAAGTGACACCGGATGTTTATACTGGTTCAGATTTAAAAGAAATTCTACGTCCAGTCCCCTTGAGTTGCAAGGGTATTCTCTTTCAAGTATTTGAAATTTCTTGATACAGGTATGTTGGTGTTGTTATACACCAACAACTTCGTCACGATATAAATTCTTTCCTTGCTTCTCGATATAGTGCCTCACCAGTGATTTTTCTCTCTTTCTTCTCTCCCTAGTTACACGGTAAATCTAGAATAGACTATAATGCTTGTTTGGAGTAGAACAAAAATATTGATAGTGGTTCGATCAAAGTATATGCTTCATTTGCTTCTCTTGTTGTGTATATATGATGTGAAAGCCATTCTTCTAGGCGTGAAAAATCCTTAGATGGTGAGCAACCCAAGGGAGTTGATCCTCAGAATCAATCAAGATTGACTTCTTCCAAGAATATGATAGAACTTCCTTTACTGGTCCGTTACTTCTGTAATTTTATTTCCTCCGTAAGCCTTTGTGATAGAATATTCTCCGCGATGTATGTGATTGAATATTCTCCGTAAATCTTCCATATAGATTGATTGATGAGCCCTTCATAAATAGCTGGATCCAAATATTTGTTTTTCATGAAGCTCGTAATCACAGCATAATTGATTCCTTGATCTTCACTGGAATCTTGACTTGCATTATTTATTCCTTGATTCTTGCTTCTAGCTCTTTACTGGAATCTTGACTGCTCCGTTATTGGTACTCTTCCATTTCTTCTAACTTCCTTCTTTGGAGTTATTTTCCTGCAAATGGAAGTAAGTTATTTTCCATCATTAAAACATATATGTAACAATCTTCCCCTTTTTGATGATGACAAAATAACTTAATTCATTTTACTTCCCTGTTTATCGTGTCTTTAGTCAGCTCCCTCATTCTATAAAAGGTATTTTGAGTTGCCTCTCCCTCATTCTATTGCCTAGTAGTCGACTCTTCTTCAGCCAGCCAACTAAGACTGACTAACATTTCCTTGCAGTTGACTCTATTTTCCTGCAAGTTAGTGGTACCCTATTCTCCCCTTTTGGCATCAACCAAAAAGAGTGCTAAGCAATTTTAACTACTAACAGATAAGATTAGTAGATAGTTAGTTTAATTGCAGTCATCCATATAGTATCCAAAAGCATGCAAGCAAAATAAAATATCCAGAACATCCAAAAAATATTGTCTAAGAAGCCAACAAGATCATCGACGAAGAAAATAGGTAAGGGTCAGATAGCTTCTTTGAGTCGATCAAAACTTGCATTCATTGTGACTGCAATTCCATCAACTCGATCATGAACTTCCTTGAAAGCTTTCACTGCCTTTTCTGCGGTTTTCAGAACCATGACTCTCAGCTTGGACACGTCAGATCCTGTTTCCTTGGAAACTTTGTAGATATCGCCAACTGAGGACTGAGTGGTCAGGAGTAGATCTTTGATGGTAGTCAGCATGTCATCAAGTGCAGCTATCTTTGCAACAATTCTGGATTGTTGACAACAGTCTGAGAAGTATCAACCTTTACCTTGGAACTAGAGGAAATCACTTTGGCTTCAATTTCCTGCTTCTTTGTCCAAGTAACATCCACAACAACACAACCCATGCTAACAAACGCTCTATTTTTATAACACTTGGAGACAGACACATAGGGATAGTTTGAGAGATGGATATTGAAGGCCTCAAGGAGGTGAGTGATTACCATTCCGTAAGGGAGACTCGATGGATTTTCTGCACATTCAATCATAAAATTGATTACCCAGGAGGACAACTTCACTTTGTGCTTGGTGAGAAGGCAATAGACCAAAAAGGTGTCTCTTTGAGATAAAGTAGTGTAGGATCCTGTTCTGCGAAGAATTTTTGTGACAACAATGTGGGCAAGAATACGAGTTTCAAAGTTGATGTCACTAGGTCCTAATTGATTTGGCAAACAATCAGACATGAAATCAACAACACATTGTTTGGCTTGTTCAAACGACACTTCAAAATCTTCATGCCAGGAGCTTCTAAACAAAGCAGAGTAACCATAACTCTTACACTTAAATGAAGAATCAAAGGTAGAACATTCTAGAATGATACACTGACCCAGCACGAGTGATTCAATTTTATCATATTTTTGGGAACGAAGATTTGCGTAGAACATACGGACAAGATCATCATAGACTTTTGGAGGGGTTAGAACAAAGAAATTTTTCCATCCTTGAAAACTGAAGAAATCTTTTACCTTGCAATTTAGGGCTTCGATCTCTTCAAAAATAACGATTCTTCCATGAGCAATTGATTTTCCCTTGAAAATGATGAACTTGTCGTTATAGGGTTAATCCCAGTAGTTCAACTCTGACTCTAGCGCATTGTCTAAGTCTATCTTCACTTTCGTAGAGATTTTCTTGAGAAGATGAGAAACCCTTATAGTGGTCAGAGCCAATGGCAACTGGTTCTGATGGTTGTGAGGGGGTTTTCCCTTTGGACCGGGTGCTTTTGCGAGTGGAGGCAGAAGGGTTTTTCGATGCTTTAGCCATTTGGGAGTTAGGGAGTAGATTACACAGTGAGGGCTCAAAGAACAGGAGGACTTATAGATGTGAAGAGAGGTGTGAAAAGGCGGGACTGAACCGACGTGACTGATGGGCATAGAGAAAAGGAACATACATGACTAATTGTCACGACCCAAACTGGAGGACCATGACTAGCACCCGGCCATACTTACCGAGCACCAACATACATTTTATCTAACCTTCTTTATTATCTTTTAGGGCTGACGAGATCAATATAAATGGTAGACATGGGTCATGGACAACCAACAATAAAATATGATGGCATGAACATACATAATATGGGATGACTAGACAATCAAGAAACTATATATAAGGTACGAGCTACCACGCTACCATGAGAGACTATACAACAAAAACCAGCCGACAAGGCCTACCAAACTATACATGAGTCGACACCTGTCTATGAGCCTCTAAAGGAACATAAGTGTTGCAACATAGCGGAACAGGGCCCCGACATACCCATAATGTCTATAACAAAAATGCATACCAAGACCACGACAAGTCTGAAGAAGGGATCTCGCCAATCACCACTGAACTGGACAGCCTACTATGGTGGGGGAGCTGCGCCTGCCTGTCTATCAGGACCTGCAGCACGACATGCAGCGTCCACAAATAAAAGGACGTCAGTACGAATAAAGTACTGAGTATGTAAGGCAGGGAACCATAAGTACAAACAATAAAGTAAGCAGGGATAGGGAATAAACAACCTGTAACATCTGGGTACCTCTGAGGGCTACTGACATAAAATGCGTGATAGATATGTATATATACATAAGCTTTTAAAACATACGCCTCTGTGGGCATCATCATCATCATATCGTACCCGGCCGTAATAGGCTCGGTAAAAACGTACCCGGCCATCATAAGGCTCGGTAGAATCGTACCCACGTGGAGCTCGGTAAAACCCAACTGATCAGTGGTTGCACAATAGGTGCCACACCTGGCCGTCTATAGCGCGGCTCGGTAGAGTAAAATAGATACATATATATATAATGCATGCTCGACTCATGGACTCACATTCTAAGCCTTTCGGAGTGACATAAGGTTGGTATCCTGTGTACACCTTATTAGGACTAACTCTTCACCATGAACCTTATAAGAATCAGGAAGTGCCAATAACATTGATAACATAAGAATAAGAGAAGCAACATCAACATCAATCGTTCCATAAGAGGGGAAACAATGTAACTACTGCTAGCTTCTAAGAGTAGAGTATCTTTGGAAGCTCCTTCATTACATTATGTACAATCGGAGTCGTGCAAATGAAGGAAAGGGATAGCCTCACATACCTTGTATATACTGCCCCAATCTCAAGCTATGCAATTTTCACGACTCCTTAGTCTACAATAAGAGAAATGATACTATAGTTACCATTCAAGCGTCATAACTATTATGTATCGACCACAACCTATTTTACGATGAAACGGACAACACCTCCCTTATATATATGACTTCACACAATTCCAAAAAATTACCAAACAGCCTAAACTACATCAATAATAATCATATTGAGCCTCCCAAAACAGTCCACGCACAACCTAATCACTTCATACATACGACGGCCACCGTAGTCGTGTCAAACGACCTGGAAATGTTACGAAGAACTACCAGCTCACAACCCTAAATCTATATGGTGTTTCTCCACACCCTTCCTCCTCCAAAACTCTACAAAACAGTAGTAAAACACGCAGCCCAACAGCAACACAAAACAGTCCGCTACAAGTGAATAACTCGAACTCACGGCTTCCGATCACCGTCCCGTGAGTTCTTACATGTATAGAACGAATTACCATGAATTAACAGCAGAATAAATGTATGAAAGATAGCAGTAAACTCACCTTACTTGTTGGATAACTCAGCCCTTATCTTGGTTCTCCAAACTCTAGGGTTTACCCCCAATTTGAACTTGAAAGAGAGGAAAAATTAATTAGGGTTTGTGGATAATTTTTGGGAGGAAGTTTGCAGGGGTTTAGGTCTGGTTATTTGTGAAATATAATGAGGGATATATTGCAGAAGATAAGCCTTTTAATGGGCTCTTTGTCTGACCCGAAATTTCCTCTTTTTGGGCTATCATTTAACCAAGTAGGTGACCCACCTACTTGTCACCTAGCAGCTTTTGAATTCTCGCAAAAATATCTATATCTCTCTACTCCAATGTCTTATTGATAAAAGGTTTAATGCGTCGGAAACTAGACTCATAGATCTTCAATTTGGTGGGTAGATCACCCCGTAATTCCAAGTATATTGGGAGAAAAGCTTAATAACATTTGACCTAAAGTTTAAGTAAAACTATGAACCTAAGTTGCAACAACTCTTGTCGACTTTTGTTTCATAACTCGTTTGACTTCAAGACTATGATACAGATATTTTATGATTCATATACCTTAAAATACGACCTCTTGAGAGTATTAAGCACCCCTAGGTT
>NW_017672042.1:0-44847 GCF_001879085.1 Nicotiana attenuata | reverse complement strand
GACACAGTCCAAAGTGGGCCTTACCGCACTGATCATAACGTGGTGTTAGGGGTCTCGTCTGATTAGTATCTCTGTGATATTGCGAGCCTGATGCCCGCGAACTCTGACCTGGACCTGAATAGGTAAATCGATCATATCGAGGCCTCTGGAATTGTGGAGGAGCACTAGCTACAGATGGCGCCGAACTCCTCGAAGACTGGGGCCTGACATTGCCTCTGAAGTCATCAGAATACCCTGCAAATCTTGCCCGCTTATGCTGGCCCCTATCCTGCTCCCTATCTGCCCTTTGCTGGCGCTTACGATCCTCTAGGGTCTGGGCATAAGCCTGAATATGGGAAATATCCATGCCCTCCACCAAGGACGCTGTCGTGCACTCATTTATCAGATGTGGTCCCAACCCGTTCACGAACAGATGCACCCTATCGCTCATCTCTGCTGCCATATGGGGAGCATACCTTGCTAAAGAATCAAACTGCATACTGTACTCTCGCACACTCATATTACCTTGTCTAAGGTTCAAGAACTTATCAGCTCTAGCTCGTTGTATCTCAACTGGCAAGTAGTGACGAAGAAAGGCCTCAGAAAATTCCTTCCACACAGCTGGAGGAGCGTTCGGACCCCTAGATCTCTCCCAACTATCATACCAGAGAACCGCTAAATCCCGTAGCCAATAAGAAGCCAACTCTACTGCCTCTGTATCACTAGTATGCATAACCCGCAGTGTACGATGAACCTGATCAATAAAAGTCTACGGGTCCTTCTTCGGATCTGATTCGGTAAACACAGGAGGGTCTAAATTAATAAAATCACGAACTCTCGTACTAACTAGTTTATCAGCAGCACCTGTATTCTGCCTCTGAGCCTGAGCAGCTACCAAGCTAGTCAATAACTGCAAAGCACTCCGCATATCCCGGTCTGTAGTGCCAGACGGAGGAACTGGAGGTGCTGGGTTCCTCCTAATATCCTCTGGAGGAGACGGAGTAGATGAGGTATGAGCCGACATCTCATTCTGAGCCTCACTTTGGCCCGCTCTGGCTTGGGGCACCTGACTGGTACCCTCTCTCGCAGCTGTATCAAGCCGTCTACTAATTGTTTGCTTCCTAGTCGAAGGCATCGCTGAAAGAAAACAAGGTGAATATTAAAGATGAACACTTACGACTCAACTCTATGCACGATCTAGATTCAGGAAGAAGGTAACAACCCTAGATGTCATGTAGCCTCCTGATTATAAATGTGGCGCGCTACACATCCATAATCAAGACTCTACTAGACACGGCTCATAAACAATCCCTAGGACAGACGTGCTCTCATACCAAGTTTGTCACGACCCAAACTGGAGGGCCATGACTAGCACCCGACCATACTTACCGAGCACCAACATACATTTTACCTAACCTTTTTTATTATCTTTTAAGGTTGACGAGATCAATATAAATGGTAGACATGGGTCGTGGACAACCAACAATAAAATATGATGGCATGAACATACATAACATGGGATGACTAGACAATCAAGAAACTATATATAAGGTACGAGCTACCACGCTACCATGAGAGACTATACAACAAAAACCAGCCGACAAGGCCTACCAAACTATATATGAGTCGACACCTGTCTATGAGCCTCTAAAGGAACATAAGTGTTGCAACATAGTCGGAACAGGGCCGCGACATACCCATAATGTCTATATCAAAAATGCATACCAAGATCACGGCAAGTCGGGTAAGTCCGAAGAAGGGATCTCGCCAATCACCGCTGAACTAGACAGCCTACTATGGTGGGGAAGCCGCGCTTGCCTGTCTATCAGGACCTGCAGCACGACATGCAGCGTCCACAAATAAAAGGACGTCAGTACGAATAAAGTACTGAGTATGTAAGGCAGGGAACCATAAGTACGAACAGTAATGTAAGCAGGGATAGAGAATAAACAACCTGTAACATCTGGGTACCTCTGAGGGCTACTGACATGAAATGCGTGATACATATGTATATATACATAAACATTTAAAAACATTCGCCTCTGTGGGCATCATCATCATCATATTGTACCCGGCCATAATAGGCTCGGTAAAAACGTACCCGGCCATCATAAGGCTCGGTAAAATCGTACCCGGCCATGTGGAGCTCGGTAAAACCCAACTGATCAGTGGTTGCACAATAGGTGCCATACCCGACCGTCTATAGCGCGGCACGGTAGAGTAAATAGATACATATATATAATGCATGCTTGACTCATGGACTCACGTTCTAAACCTTTCGGAGTGACGTAAGGTCGGTATCCTGTGTACACGTTATTAGGACTAACTCTTCACCATGAACCTTATAAGAATTAGGAAGTACCAATAACATTGATAACATAAGAATAAGAGAAGCAACATCAACATCATTCGTTTTATAAGAGGGGAAACAATGTAAGTACTGCTAGCTTCTAAGAGTAGAGTATCTTTGGAAGCTTGTTCATTGCATTATGTACAATCGGAGTCGTGCAAAAGAAGGAAAGGGATAGCCTCACATACCTTGTATATACTGCCCCAATCTCAAGCTATGCAATTTTCACGACTCCTTAGTCTACAATAAGAGAAACGATACTATAGTTACCATTCAAGCGTCATAACTATTATGTATCGACCACAACCTATTTTACGATGAAACGGACAGCACCTCCCCTATATATATGACTTCACACAATTCCAAACAATCACCAAACAGCCTAAACAACATCAATAATAATCATATTGAGCCTCCCAAAACAGTCCACGCACAACCTAATCACTTCATACATACGACGGCCACCGTAGTCGTGTCAAACGACCCGGAAATGTTACGAAGAACTACCAGCTCACAACCCTACATCTATATGGTGTTTCTCCACACCCTTACTTCTCCAAAACTCCACAAAATAGTAGTAAAAAACGCAGCCCAACAGCAACACAAAACAGTCCACAAAACAGTCCGCTACAAGTGAATAACTCAAACTCACGGCTTCCGATAACCGTCCCGTGAGTTCTTACATGTATAGAACGAATTACCATAAATTCACAGCAGAATAAATGTATGAAAGATAGCAGTAAACTCAACTTACTTGTTGGATAACTCAGCCCGGCCATACTTACCGAGCACCAACATACATTTTATCTAACCTTCTTTATTATCTTTTAGGGCTGACGAGATCAATATAAATGGTAGACATGGATCATGGAAAACCAACAATAAAATATGATGGCATGAACATACATAACATGAGATGACTAGACAATCAAGAAACTATATATAAGGTACGAGCTACCACGCTACCATGCGAGACTATACAACAAAAACCAGCCGAAAAGGCCTACCAAACTATACATGAGTCGACACCTGTCTATGAGCCTCTAAAGGAACATAAGTGTTGCAATATAGCCGGAACAGGGCCCCGACATACCCATAATGTCTATAACAAAAATGCATACCAAGACCACGGCAAGTCCGAAGAAGGGATCTCGGCAATCACCGCTGAACTGGACAGCCTACTATGGTGGGGGAGCTGCGCCTGCCTGTCTATCAGGACCTGCAGCACGACATGCAGCGTCCACAAATAAAAGGACGTCAGTACGAATAAAGTACTGAGTATGTAAGGCAGGGAACCATAAGTACAAACAGTAAAGTAAGCAGGGATAGAGAATAAACAACCTGTATTATCTGGGTACCTCTGAGGGCTACTGACATGAAATGCGCGATACATATGTATATATACATAAGCTTTTAAAACATACGCCTCTATGGGCATCATCATCATCATATCGTACCCGGCCGTAATAGGCTCGGTAAAAACGTACCCGGCCATCACAAGGCTCGGTAGAATCGTACCCGGCCACATGGAGCTCGGTAAAACCCAACTGATCACTGGTTGAACAATAGGTGCCATAAGCGCGGCTCGGTAGAGTAAAATAGATACATATATATAATGCATGCTCGACTCATGGACTCACGTTCTAAACCTTTCGGAGTGACATAAGGTTGGTATCCTGTGTACACGTTATTAGGACTAACTCTTCACCATGAACCTTATAAGAATCGGGAAGTACCAATAACATTGATAACATAAGAATAAGAGAAGCAACATCAACATCAATCGTTCCATAAGAGGGGAAACAATGTAAGTACTGCTAGCTTCTAAGAGTAGAGTATCTCTGGAAGCTCGTTCATTACATTATGTACAATCGGAGTCGTGCAAAAGAAGGAAAGGGATAGCCTCACATACCTTGTATATACTGCCCCAATCTCAAGCTATGCAATTTTCACGACTCCTTAGTCTACAATAAGAGAAACGATACTATAGTTACCATTCAAGCGTCATAACTATTATGTATCGACCATAACCTATTTTACGATGAAACGGACAGCACCTCCCATTTATATATATCTTTACACAATTCCAAAAAATCACCAAACAGCCTAAACAACATCAATAATAATCATATTGAGCCTTCCAAAACAGTCCACGCACAACCTAATCACTTCATACATACAACGGCCACCGTAGTCGTGTCAAACGACCCGGAAATGTTACGAAGAACTACCAGATCACAACCCTACATCTATATGGTGTTTCTCCACACCCTTCCTCCTCCAAAACTCCACAAAATAGTAGTAAAACACGCAGCCCAACAGCAACACAAAACAGTCCACAAAATAGTGAATAACTCGAACTCACGGCTTCCGATCACCGTCCCGTTAGTTCTTACATGTATAGGACGAATTACCATGAATTCACAGCAGAATAAATGTATTAAAGATAGCAGTAAACTCACCTTACTTGTTGGATAACTCAGCCCTTATCTTGTTTCTTCAAACTCTAGGGTTTACCCCCAATTTGAACTTTAAAGAGAGGAAAAATCAATTAGGGTTTGTGGATAATTTTTGAGAGGAAGTTTGCAGGGGTTTAGGTCTGGTTATTTGTGAAATTTAATGAGGGATATATTGCAGAAGATAAGCCTTTTAATGGGCTCTTTGTTTGACCCAAAATTGCCTCTTTTTGGGCTATGATTTAACCAAGTAGGTGACCCACCTACTTGTCACCTGGCAGCTTGTGCAGTCTCGCAAAAATGTCTATATCTCTCTACTCTAATGTCGTATTGATAAAAGGTTTAATGCGTTGGAAACTAGACTCATAGATCTTCAATTTGGTGGGCAGATCACCCCGTAATTCCAAGTATATTGGGAGAAAAGCTTAATAACATTTGACCTAAAGTTTAAGTAAAACTATGAACCTAAGTTGCAACAACTCTTGTCGACTTTTGTTTCATAACTCGTTTGACTTCAAGACTATGATACAGATATTTTATGATTCATATACCTTAAAATACGACCTCTTGAGAGTATTAATCACCCCTAGGTTTACCCAAAATACGGCTGACAAGATCCTTGATTCGTTTAACTTCTAATACTTGTTAACCACCCTTATACACCTTTGTATCATTTAAGACCAATAGGATTAACTTCTTATCATGTTAAATATAATCTCTTCATGGATTTACGCCGACGACCTTATGGCATGAACTAACGTATGTGAATATGGGTTGTAACACTAATTGATCTAGTTTCCTTCTCGATTTACCAAAAAGGTGGAAAGAAGGGCTAAAAGCGGAGGCGCTTAATTAATGCAACAGGGAGTAATATTGAGATACACATTACAAAAAGATTTTTTTAACCAAAATCACTAAAACGCGCAATCTTTGAAAAGTACCGAAATTCCAATGCCTTACTTTGAAAAAGAATAATGCCAAGTAAATTCCTAAGGTTTTGGAATTTGTCCTCTAGAAGTCGCTTAGTGAAAATATCAACTAATTTATTTTCAGTACTAAGAAACGATAATTCAATGTCATCCTTAAGAATACAGACTCTAATAAAATGATGCTTGATATCTATATGCTTTGCCCTAGAATGATGCACTAGTTTTTTTGATAGACAAATAGCACTAGAATTATCACAGAAATTTTAACAGGCTTAAAGGATAGATCAAGGTCACTTAGTTGGTGAGTCATCCAAAGTAGTTGAGCACAACATTGTTTGATGGCAATGATTCAACCTCGGTTGTATATAAAATCAACTGATCCATGTTTCTTATTGTTCTAGGAGAGCAATTTTCCAAGTAATTGACAAGTTCTACTTGTGCTTTTCCTGTCATCTTTATCTCCTGCAAGATCTGTATCTGAAAAACCTTCAAGCTTAAAATTGTTAAGATGTGGATACCATAAAACATGTGATGTAGTCCCAATGAGATATCTAATAATTCATTTTACTGCTGTTAAGTGCGACTCCTTGGGATCTGCTTGGAACCTAGTACATCACAGACACTAAACATTATGTCAGGACGACTAACAGTTAAGTAAAGTAGGGATCCAAGCATTCCACAATATTTTGAGTCATCTACTAGTTTTCCTTCCTGATCTTTGTCAAGACATGTAGCTGGACTCATGTGAGTTCCAAGTGCCTTTGCATTGCTCTTTCCAAATTTTTGTGTCATCTCCTTCGTGTATTTTGTTTGACATATAAAGATACCTTCATCTGATTGATGAATTTGAAGTCCAAGAAAGAAAGAAATTCTACCATCATGCTCATTTCGAATCCACTTTGCATGAGATTTGAGAATTCTTTGCATAAAACAGAATTAGAACTTCTATATATAATATCATCAACATAATTTTGAATAATGAGATTACCCGAAGATGACCTTTTGATAAAGACGGTAGTATCAATCTTACCTCTTGCGAAGTCATGACTAACAAAAATGAGTTTAGTCTTTCATACCATGCTCGAGGTGCTTGCTTTAGCCCATAGAGAGCCTTAGTCAACTTAAACACATGGTAAGGAAACTGTGAGTTTTCAAATCCAGGAGGCTGTTTAACATAGACCTCCTCATCCATAAAACTATTTAAAAATGTACTTTTAACATCCATTTGAAATAATTTAAAACCTTTAAAGGAAGCATATGCGAGCAAAATATGCATTGATTCTAACCGAACCACCGGAGAAAAAGTTTTGTCATAGTCGACTCCTTCCTGTTGAGAGTAGCTCTGAGCGACTAGCCTTGCTTTGTTTCAGACAACTTTGCATTCTTCATTCAGCTTTTTTCTGAATACCCATTTGGTTCGTATGATTGATGCGTTTGCTGGCTTGGGCACTAATGTCCAAACTTGATTTTTGTCAAATTGATCAAGTTCTTCTTGCATAGCTTGTGCCCAACTTGAGTCTTTCAAAGCTTCATCGACTTTCTTTGGTTCTATTTGAGATATGAGTGTAATGTTAGCCTTTTTCTTTAGAGCTCCTCTTGTTTTCATTCCATCACTTGGATTTCCCGTGATATAATTTTGAGGATATTTAGGTTCGCTTCTTCATTCATTAGGTACTACTTCAGTATGTTGAGTAGTCGACTCAGTCTGAGATTTTGCATGCTCGATGATATCTTCATTAGTCGACTATGAGATTTCATTTCTATGATGAGCAGATTCTATTGGATTGATCTGTTCACTGATCTTGGGTTTATTTTGATTGATCTCTCCATCACCTGTAAGAGCTTCTTTCTCGGTCATAGAGTTATTATCATCAAAGATAACATGAAATTATTCCTCTAAACATAAAGTACTCTTATTATAGATTCTAAAGGATATACTATTATTAGAGTAATCGAGAACTATACCTTCATCATTTCTTGGATCAAACTTACCAAGATCGTCCTTACCATTATTGTGGATAAAACATTTGCTTCCAATGGGATGAAAGTATCCAATGTTAGGTCTCTTACCTTTTCATAGTTCATATGGAGTCTTCTTCAGAATAGGTTGAATTAAGCACCTGTTAAGAATATGACATGTTGTGCTGACTGCTTCTGCCAGAACTAGTTTGGTAGGGAGTGCTCCATTATTATGGTTCTAGCCATATACTGTAGGGTTCTATTTTTACGTTCAACCACTCAATTATGCTGCAGTGACCTTGGTGCTAAAAAGTTATGAGTGTATTCTTGGTCATTGCAGAATTCCTCAAGTGATCTGCTTTCAAATTCTCCTTCATGATCACTCTGAATAGTTGAGATAATGTATCCTTTTTCTCTTTATATCCTTTTGCAGAAGATCTCAAAGTTCTTTAGAGCTTCATCTTTATGAGCCAGAAATATTAACCATGTAAAACATGAGTAGTCATCAACAATAACAAAATCATACATTTGTCCTCCTATACTGCCAGTTCTACTAGATCCAAACAAATCCATATGCAATAGTTGTAGAGGTTTGATAGTGGAAACAATATCCTTGGGTTTGAAAGAGTTTCTAGTTTGCTTACCAAGCTGACATGCATCGCATGCATGATTTATAGAGTAGTTTAGCTTAGGAAAACTAGTGACTAAATCATGCTTGGATAGTTTTTCAATCAAATGCCCGCTGGCATGACCAAGATTTTTGTGCTAAAGCCAGGGATCATCACTGATGGATGCTAGACAGATATGACTTTCCAAATTAGTAGTGCAATCTAAAATGAAGACATTTACATACCTCTTTCCTGGAAGGAAGATTTGACTGGATTTGTCTTCAATAGCACACCAAGTTTTCTTGAATTTCACTTCATTTCCAGAATCACATAGTTGACTGATACTTAGCAGATTGTAGTTTAGCCCATCTACAAGATAAACTTCAGTGATATCACAATTATTATTAAAAGGAATAGTTCTGGTATCGATAATTTTGCCTTTTGAGTCATCACCAAACTTAATGTTTCCTCCATTGATTTTGGTAACTTCTATGAAGAGATTTTTGTCGCCCGTCATGTGACTGGAATTTGCACTGTCGAGATACCATTTTCCTTTTCGACTTTTCTTGTGGTGTTCCTCACTTGTTTCACCTCGTGCCATGAATCAATTTTCAGTATGTTCATTACAGTCATCGTCTGATACATTTTCATCAGTCCAGAACCTAGAATATTTGTTCATATCATTTTCCAAAATAGTCATGAAACACTTTGCTATTTCTTCATATTCTGAGCTATCTTCATCGCTCCAGCTCCGAATGATTTTTTTTATTGAACCCTTTGGAGACTTTTCTTTTAAGATCAGGGCATTCAGCTTGAGCATGGCCTTACTTTCCACATTCAAAATATTTTTCAACATTTTTATCTTGTTCATTATATTGTCTGGTTCGTCTAGATGACATCCTACCCTTTTTTTTGTTTCTATATCTTCTCATCAATCCATTCATTTTTTTTGAAACCATGGAAATTTCTTTCTTCAAGAGCTTCTACGTCGTCATCAATATCGTTCTCAGGTCCTTCAGTAGTAGTTTTGAAGGCAACTGTTTTCTTCTTCTCTTCCTAATGCATATTCTTGATATGTATTTTCTCAAATGCTATGAGATCTCCACGTAGTTCTTCATATGACAGTTTATCTAAATCTTGAGATTCAAGTGCAACTACTTTTGTCTGCCATGTGGTAGGCAAACTTTTTATCATTTTTTGAACCCAATCACCACTTGAGTAAGGTTTACCAAAGGCTTCAAATCGTCAATGATTTTGCTGAATCGTGCAAACATTTCCTCAATGGATTCACCTTCTTTCATTTGGAAGAGTTCATAGTCGTGAATCAATAAATTTATCCGTGTTTCTTTCACCTTGCTAGTTCCTTCATAGGTAACTTTCAGTTTATCCCATATTTCTTTGGCTGTATCACAACTTAAAATTTTCTCATATTCTTAACCACATATAGCGTTATAGAGCAAATTTCGTGCTTTAGCGTTAACTTGAAAAACATCCATTTGCTCTTTAGAGTAGTCGTCTACATCTTCAAGATCAGCGGGTGGTTGTCCTGCTGCTGGAAGTGGATAGTTTTTGTTATTGAAAACACGCCATACTTTGACATCATAAGACTTTGCATAAATTTTCATGCACACCTTCCAATGAGAGAAGTGTTGTCCATTGAAATATGGTAGTCTTACTTGCGAGGTCCCTTCTTGAAAGAGTGCACCAACAGTTACTTGAGTTGACATGATCTTTTCTCACTTGCTGTTAAGCAAATATGTGAGAACTGCTCTGATACCAACTGAAAGTTCAAGAAGGGGTTGAATTATAATTTTTCTTTTTCTTTTAAAGGGTAGTTGACTAATTTTCGTTCTAGTCAACTAGATTGTTGATGCGAAAGAAGTTAACAAAAATAGAAAAGTAAATAACAGAAAGTAAATGACACCGAATATCAAAATAAATCCTACTTCCAGTCCTTGGGTTGCAAGGGTGTTCTCTTTCAAGTATTTGAAGTTTCTTGATACATGTATATTGGTGTTGTTATACACCAACAACTTTGTCACAATATTATTTCTTTCTTGCTTCTCGATACAGTGCCTTACCAGTAATTTTTTCTCTCTTTCTTCTCTCCCTAGTTACACAGTAAATCTAGAATAGACTACAATGCTTGTTTGGAGTAGAACAAAAAGATTGATAGTGGTTCGATCAAAGTATATGCTTCTTTTGCATCTTTTGTTGTATATATATTATCTGAACGCCAATCTTTTAGGCGTGACAGATCCATAGATGGTGGGCAACCCAAGGGAGTTGATCCTCAGAGTCAATCAAGATTGATTTTTTCCAAGAATAAGATAGAACTTCCTTACTGGTCCATTACTTCCGTGATTTTCTTTCCTCCGTAAGCTGTTGTGATAGACTATTCTCCATGATGTACATGATTGAATATTCTCCGTAAATATTACTAATTGATTGATGAGCCTTCTGTAAATAGCTGGATCCAAATATTTGTTTTTATGAAGCTCGCAATCACAGCACAATTGATTCCTTGATCTTCACTGAAATCTTGACTTACATAATTGATTCCTTGATTCTTGCTTTTAGATCTTGACTTGCATAATTGATTCCTTGATTCTTGCTTCTAGCCCTTTACTGGAATCTTGACTTCTCCGTTATTGGTACTCTTCCATTTCTGCTAACTTCCCTCTTTGGAATTGTTTTCCTGCAAATAGAAGTAAGTTATTTTCCATCATTAAAACATATAAGGTTTCTTATTGAAATAGTGCTCAAACAACAGAGTTTGATCCCATGAACTTTTCTCACTTTGCTGTTAAGCAAATATTTTCCGTTGAGTGTAAGACCTGCTCTGATACCAATTGAAAGTACAAGGGGGGGGGGGTGAATTGTAAAATTCTTCTAGTCGACTAACTTTGGCTCGTAGTTGACTATTGTGATTCTGTAGACAGTAGTTATTAGTATATCAAGTAAAAGTAAAGGCAAGTAATGAAAATGAACAGGAGAGACATAGATTTTTAATAAAATGCATCAATATGATTTTGTTTCCAAAAATTTATCGGTATATCAAATATATCAAACCACGAGGTTAATTACATATGCGATCTTTGTACTTTAGTTACTATAAATCTTTGAATAAGGCATGATAATCCATGGATAATCGTAATATATAAATTTTTTGCTACATTAAAGTGAATGAACAAAATGTGAATTGATCAATAAATACAAAAGAAAGGAAGGAGCCATATTTTCAGCTAAGAGACAAATGATGGAAAATAGAAAGACTAGGTATACAGATTTTGAATAAATGCCTAGTGTTAAGTTATTACTTAAACTAGTAAAGTAAATTAACGAGATATATAAATATCTAATAAACGCCAAATAGTAAACTTAAACTAGTAAAGTAAATTAATGAGATATATAAATATTTAATAAACGTCAAATAGTAGCTTGTGAAACATATTAATTATTGCACTAGCAGTATATAATTTTTTTCTAAAAATTGTCTCTTAAATGGAAATTGTGAGCACCTCTATTTATTAAGTGTTGATTGGTAGCCTAAAAAAAGATAAGTAATCTCATATAGTCCTAACATTTTAAGTTATAATGTAATATAAAACATCTTTACATAATACGGTGTATATAACTTAAATCTTATATTAAAGGTTTTATAACATTTTCTACCACAGGTAATTATAGAAAGTAAAGTGGCTCGTAGACGGGTGTCTCATGCGCTTTGCCATCAATACTGATATCAGTTGTTGGCCTAATTCAACTAAAAAAATACTTTTAATATAGTATGATATTGTCTGCTTGAACGAAACTTGCTCGATTTTCTTCAAAAGACACCATTAAGAGTATCCTTTATTTTTCATCTATATACAATTTCCTTTTCTAATCGACTTCTAGTGTGAAATTTTATTCGTAAACCCAATAAATACAAGATCGTAAACTGTTGCTGTTAGTGAATTTTAATATTAAAATTATAATATTAAACTGCATTATTTCTTGTGAGATAGTGGTTATAAATTGGCAAGAAAGCGGTCATTACTTTGGTGTAACTCATGAAACCACTAATGCCATGATCTACCACTTATTACCTACTAAAACCTATATTTTTTCACCACCAACCTATGTTCTACTATTTTATTATCCACTATCTAATTATTTATTTCAAGGAAGAGATTCAACTTCTATAAATTGTTTTATTTTTTTTGTATTGAGTATGAGAAAAATGTTATGGTGAACAAAAAAAAGTGTAGTTCGTATTGTGAAAAAGAGAGTTAAGAGAAAGAGAAAATTTAAGTCTCGAACTTTTTCTCTACAAAAGAGAATATTATTTTTGTTGGCGGAAGGTATTTATTTTGGTGGAGCTTTGGACTCAACAACTTGTCTAGAGTTTGTTCGAGTCCAAGCAAGAAAGAGGCAAAGGAGGACTAGGCAAGAAGCCACCGCGACCGCGGTCGACCGCGGCATGCCAAGAAAGTGAGGCGGAATAGTTGCGTTTCACCGCGGTCGCGCCGCGTTCTGCCGCGACCGCGGTCGACTGTGTAACTGCCCAGAAATTTTGGGCCTAAAGTGTAAATCGGGGGAAACTTATCCTAACCCTTTATAAACTCAAAAAACTCGCCCAAGCAAAGGTCAAGCTTGTTTTTAGACTGAATTGGAGGCAAGAACAAGTGTGAGAAGAGCAATCAACCATTAGCGTTTTTCAATCTTCTCTTTGTTATCTTATTTGCACATAATGAATACTTTAGTAATTCTATCTTGCTTTGTTATGAGTAGCTCAATACTTTGTCTAGGGTTTTGATGGAACCTATTGAAGGATGAACTTCGTGTTATGTTAATATAGTTTGTCCGGTTTATTCTCTATTTGTTCAACTACGTTCTTGTTGTAGTTAATTGATAGGATCCTCAATTAGATGTGCCTATTTAGAATGTATTACTCGGGAGAGAGTGCATATTTAGGTAATTGTTGTACAACACCACTCCCAAAGTATATGAGGGATCAATAACTGAGGGTTTAAAGGCGGGATTAGGGATAATGAAACCTTGGGTGCAATCTAAAGTGAGCTGTAATAAAAGCCAGCTAGCGTAACTCACGAGAGTGCGTCTAGTAAATTGTCATGATTACTCAGGAGAGATTTACGGTAATAAGAGTGCTCATGATCGATAGAGACAGTTAGGAAAATCTATATGAAGCAAAACAGGAAGGGATTCCATCAACAGGGGAAATCATAACCTTAGATCCTTCTCTTAATTGTTTACAACTTAATCATAGTTAGTCTTTATTTACTTAATTACAGTCAGTTATACTTAGTAAAAATATCCTCGATTGTTATTCAAAACGTTTGGGAAGTTGATTACGTAGAATTTAGTGAGTCTAACAAGAGTAATTGATAGTTTAATTCCTTGTGGGTTCGACTCTGGGCTCAATACTCAGATTATATTTGCAACGTCCGCTTAGTCCTTTTTATAAGGCATAGTTTGGCGTGATCAAATTTTGGCGTCGTTGCCGGGGAATTAACGGTGTTATCAATTACAATTGAAAGAAAAACAAAAATTCTTAGTGTAGTCAGTTTTCTTTACTTCCAATCTAGATATTGAAATTTTAACGTTTGTTGACTTGGTTGTACAGGTGTATGCCTAGAAACTCATCGAGAACTGGTGAAGTATTTGAAGCATTATCAGATCCCGAGAAAGTTTTCAAGGCCTTAAATCGGGCCAACCGGAAAAACAAACAACACCTGAACAACTGAACAATTCGAACCAGGCATGGGGGACAACGTGGTAGACCCAGCTGCACCATTAGCGCCAGTGGCACCTCTTGTTCTAGAGGCTGCTCTATATGACTGGGCACAACCCACAGCGGAGAATTTGGCCACAACGATTTTAGTCCCGCAGATACAGGCTGAATCGTTTCAAATCACGAACAGCATGCTGCACTTGTTTCAAAACAAAGGACTATTTTCGGGGTCACAAATCGAAGATCCTCAACAGCACTTGAAGAATTTCTTATCAATAGGCAAAACTCAAAGGCAGCCCAACGTAACTCAGGAAGCAATAAAGCTGAGTTGTTTCCATTCTCAGTGACAGGAGCTGCCCACACTTGGCTAAAATCACTCCCCATTAATTCCATAACGACTTGGGAGGAGCTAATCAAGCAATTTGTGAACAAGTTTCATCCACCCAATAAGACTGCTCAACAAATCGATGAGATTTTGAGTTTCAAACAGAAACCAATGGAGACACTGCAAGAAACATGGGAACGATTCAAAGGGATGTTGGTTATATGTTCGCACCATGGTATTCCAGATCAGATGTTGGGGCAGCGATTTTACATGGGTTTGGCAGATGGCGTGAAGGGTAATGTTGATGCTTCAACTGGTGGAGAATTTTTGAGCAAAACATGGAGAGAAAGCCAGAGTCTGCTTGACAAGATGGCACAGAATTCGGGGTGGACAACCAGGAATGCACCTATCACTCCAGTAGTTCACTCAGTGCCCTTAGATCCATCCAACACTCTTGCTGAAAACATGGCCACATTAATGACACAGATGAGTATGCTAACCAAAAAGGTGGAAAAGTCAGGGCAGAAGCACCAGGTACACGGTATAGATACTACCAATGGGGGCTTATGCATATCTTGCATTAGTCAGCCAATTGGTAACCAGTGGAATGCAGAAAGTGGTCATCATCACTACCCTGAGGACATGAATTATGTGTCTAATTATCGAGGCCAGAGACAGGGTGGTCAAAATTGGGGCCAACAGAATTAGCCATACAGGCCAGTCCAGCCACAGCTCACCAATGGAAACATGGGAGGTATGAGACCTCACAATAATATGGCACCCTACCAAAGGCCACAGGGATATAATAATCAAAATCAGCAACAGGGTTATCATCCTCTTCAGTAGCAGCATGGTGGAAGACAGGAAGATGGGTTTGCTAGACTTGAGGCAATGATGCAGCAGGTTATTGGGTCAAATGCAAAAATGAGTGAAAGAGTAGATGCACATAAGTCAGCTATTAAGAATAGTGAAGTATAGATGGGCCAGATTTCGATGTCCTTGAACAATCGTCCTCATGGGACATTGCCTGCAGACACGCAGGTAAATCAAAAAGATCAAGGCCCGAAGCAGCTGATGGCGGTGAGTCTACGTAATGGCAGAGACTTAGACTTGGATCAAGAGAGGTCCCGAGAAAGTAGACAGGCTGAGACACTTGTACCAATGCCCATTGAGCTAGATGATTCAACGAAATTGACAGAGGTGACAGTGCAGCCTGCCCAGGAAGAACATAACATACAGATTGAGGCTGAGAAAGAAGCTGAAATAGCTCAGGAACCGGTAGTTGAGGTGGTAGCCGACAAAGAGCAATCCCAAATTATTGGGAAGAAGAGACCTCCAGCACCATTCCCATAGAGGTTAGCTAAGTACCAGAAAGAAGAGCAATATAGGAAATTCTTGGAGATACTGAAACAAATCCAGGTAAATATTCCACTGATTGATGCCTTGAAGGAGATGCCTGGTTATGCAAAAATGATGAAGGACTTGATGTCCCAAAAATTCGATTTCCAAGACTTGGCCACAGTGACTCTTACTCAGACCTGCAGTGTTGTGGTGACTAGATCAGTTGCTGAGAAGCTGTCTGACCCAGGGAGTTTCACAATTCCCTGCACCATTGGTAACTTTGCTTTTGCCAAGGCACTTTGTGATTTGGGGGCTAGCATAAATCTTATGCCCCTGGCGATTTATAAGAGGCTGGGGATTTGAAGAGCTAGACCCACATCTATGTTGCTGCAGCTAGCTGATAGGACCGTGAAAAGACCTTCTGGTATCTTGGATGATGTGTTGATTCAGGTAGGGAAATTTGTGTTCCCTGCAGATTTTCTGATTCTAGATTGCAAGGTGGATGAAGAAACTCCCATAATTTTGGGAAGGTCGTTCTTGGCCACGGGGAGAGCTCTCATTGATTTTGAAACTAGGGAGCTCAAGATGAGATTGAACGATGAGGAGATAACATTCAATGTGCAGAAATCTATAAGGTGACCAAGTGAATTCACCAATTGCTCTCTTATTGATGCCGTGGATGTAATCGTTGAAGCTGATGATGAAACGTTGACTATTGAGGACCCTCTTGCTGCATTCTGGTAAATTTAGATGAGGTGAATGGGGAAGAATTGGCAGAATGGGTGTTGGCTTTAGAGGGCAGAGGGTTTTGGGATAGAACTCTTGAATTTGAGCCCCTGCAGTTAGAAAACAGAGAAACTCCTCCAGCCAAGCCATCCAAAGAAGAACCATCAAAGCTGGAATTGAAGCCACTACCTGCCCATCTCAGGTATGAGTTCCTAGGACCTAACTCCACATTACCTGTTATTATCTCATCTACTTTGTTAGATGTGCAGGCACAACAACTTCTGCAGGTACTCAAGGAGTGTAAGACTGCCAATGGGTGGACCATGGCAGACATTAAGGGGATCAGCCCGGCATACTGTGTGCATAAAATTCTCCTGGAAGAAGGACACAAACCTTCCAGGGAGCACCAAAGAAGGTTGAACCCCAACATGAAGGAAGTGGTGAAGAAGGAAGTGATTAAGTGGTTGGATGCGGGAATCATTTTCCCAATCTCTGACAGCAACTGGGTTAGCCCGGTGCAATGTGTTCCTAAGAAGGGTGGCATGATGGTGGTCAAAAATGATAACAATGAGCTGATCTCTACAAGAACCGTCACAGGTTGGAGAATTTGCATGGACTACAAAAAGTTAATTCTGGCCACCCGGAAAGACCACTTCCTGTTGCGACCAAAACACTCACGCAAGTGCACGTGATCGTCAAGTAATAAAGTAGTGAGTAGAGTATCGTTCCCACGAAGACTTGTGATTAACTATTGACTGATTTAAACTCAATTAACTTATCGATCCAAGAGATTTTTCACAAAAGATATTCGTCTTTAATTTACTACCTAAAATATCAATTAATAAACTAACTAAAATAATCAACCAAACAAATAGCAATTTCGAATGAAAATCAATAGAGGAGAATATTCCAGGGTCACGGGCTAGTTAACAATCATGTTGCGTTCTTGGCTTAAAATAACTAATTGATTTATCTGGGTTGTTGATTGACAGGGTTAATATTGCTCATAAGAATCTGTCGAATTCTTACTCGCCTATTCAAGCTAACCTAACGCCTATATGTCTATGGAGTTAGAATCAACAAGAACGCATTCATAAATCCTGTATTTCAAACAAGCAAGGCAATTAGGTATATGTCTATCCTAATTGCGAATCCGTTCCCCGATGCCCGGGTTCAAGAACTTGCTCTATTTAATTCTATATGCAATCCAAAGTTCCCACTTTCGAGTTCAACTATAGATTCGTAGATGGTATTCCACTGTTAGCTACTCAGCAAAATAATTAAGAACAGAATTAAATAAACAACCCAATATGATTAAACCAACTTTGTTAAATTAAATACTGAACAACAACAATCATGTTTCACCCATGACCCTAGAACAATGGGTTTTAGCTACTCATAGCAGTGTTCATCTCAATAATGTTTAATTTCATTCAAAACATAAAAATAAGAAGAAGAAAAGAAGAACTTGATGTTGGATTTTCCTCCTTGCCTCTTGCCTCTATGTTTCTTGCACTAAACTATGATAACCTTGATATCTTACTCCTTGGGCGAGCTTGACTTTATATAGGTTAAGTGAATTTTCCTCCAGGTTTCCAATTTTGCCCCTAACAGACCTTTTCCGAAACTGGGACTAGCGCGAACGCGCTAATGTTCGCGCTAAAGTTCGCGCTAGTCTCCTGACATTCTGCCTCCCGCTTCTGGACTAGCGCGAACGCGCTAGACCTCGCGCTAGGCTTCGCGCTAGTTCAGGCCATTTTTCTTCAATTCTTTGTCTAGTCTTTGCGCGCACACAGCTCCAAGGGGTCTTTCTTGCTCCAATGTAGCTTCAATCACCACTTTAAGGCATCATCTAGGCTCACCATCCTGCAATGTGTAAAATTCACAATTAGAGCCCATTTTTCATCATTTAACCATATTATGACATTGAAACATAATCAAGCGGGAGCATAAACAATCGCGAAATCACCTAGACTTAGGCTAATACCAACACCCCACACTTAATTCATTGCTAGTCCTCAAGCAATCAAACTATACTCTCTAGAGGTTCATTCACTCAACAAATTCCCTTAACGCATTACACCCAGAACAATTCACATATGCTACGCCTAGTAGTGAACAATCTCAGCCTCAAAGGTCGAGTCTCAAGTGCCACGCAATATTCACACTTTCTCAAATTACTCTACAAAGAAGTCAAGACTTTCCTTTCCTTCACGAATCACATGCCCTCACAATCACAGCAAAGAAAATAGAATCAATCCACACATTTGAATTTCATGCTCACATATATCAAAGAAAATCGCTCACACTCACAAAAGAAGTCACATGCATGCAATTGGTACCATAAGCTTGCCCCTAATGTAAATCTCTACTAATGTAGGCTCGCTCGATCTAAAATCAATTAGGACTTTTTCATGGTTGTAATGTGGGCTAAGGGACGGGTAGGATATATTTAGGAATAGTGACTAACCCTCCTAAGCACTTTAACACACCACATAATCAACTTCAAGCGCACATTCTTCAATCCACTTCAATTTCACAAACAAGATCACCCCAAAATGCTCCCTTCTTCTTTAAGCACTACATTAATTCATACCCACTAGCAAGAACAAGACAACAATTTATTCATCTCTATTTTATTTTTTCTTCAGATTATTCTTTTTTTTTTTTTTTCAATTTTTGCTAGTGGTGTATTATTTTAAAAAACAAGTGCACCTTTCTTCTTTTTATTGGTTCCACTCAAAAGCCACCCCACACTTAGTTCCTTCTTACTTCTTTTAGCGCTCATCTCACGATTAAAGTGCTTTAAGAGGAAAAGGGATCAAAACAATGTCAATTAAGAACAAAAAAGGTATAGGCTTGTAATGTGGGTGCCAAATAAAAGTCTATAGGCTCAAAAGGGTTAACTAGGGGTAGATTTTATTTGTGATAAGCAATCAAGCTCAAAAAGATCAAAGAAAGCCTAAAATCGTTTTTCAAATCAAGCATCACCTAAAATTTCGCTTCGACTCACATACCGGGCAAGTTCTAGACACAAATGCAACACATGGACTACACCAAAAACCTCACCACACATGGAATATGACTCATTCCAGATCAACTCATCGAGACACTCCATTATGAGCATTCAAGTCAGTGACAAACATGCAAATTAAGGCACTTCAGTGAAATTCAACCAATAAGACTAAGCGTTACACTCTAGTTTCTGTTGTGTTCAGGTGTGTTGACGTTATAGGTTCTCTTTTGATTTTCTAGCTCGTAGCCCATTAAACCTAATCTATAAATCAAAAAGAAAATAAAATAACAAAAAAAACTACCTATACCCGGTTCAAGTTTAAACCCTTGGAAAAGAACCGTGGCCCAAAGAAAAACCAAGGGGGAGTTACTACACTACCTAAAAATAAAAAAATAAAATAAAAATCTTTTTGGTATTTTTCTAGACTAACTTCCCTCAAGAAAATTGTCCAAAGGATCCGTCATCAGGAAGAGTCTTCATATTTCCATTTTTTTTTGATTGATCGACTTAGTCCCTCAAGAACCCCGCCGAAAGAGATCCGTCGTCGGGACAAGTCACTTACCTAGTTTAAACTAATGAACTAACTAATGAACTCTTACTAAATTACTAAAACTGTCAAAACCAAACAAAATAAAACTAAACAAGCATACATACGATTTATACAACTACATATATACACTGAAGTATCCCCCTCCCCACACTTAAAATGAAGACATGTCCCCATGGCTTATGAATTGAATGATCAGTGAGGTAAAGGAACTTCCCTGAAGGCTCACTCCTGGTCGGAGACGGTGTCGGGATTCACATTGCACGCTCGACCCAGGGCTCTCAGCCAACCCAAAAATTTCTTCTCAGACTTCGCATGCTGGGTAGCCACTGCTTCCACACGAGTACCCAACTCAGTCACGGAGGAGCGTAACCCAGCCACATCCTACTCCAACGCTGCAAAACAGGACATTCTAGCAGTTCCTGAAGAGGAGGCTGCTCCGGACGATGCTGCAGCTGCTGCGCTGTGCTCATGGGCATGTGTTTCGCCCTCCACATTCATCTGATCGGCCACCCCTTCCTCCGAGTCATCAGAGCCACTCTCATCCACTCCACCTGATGTTGCTGGCACTGTTGCCGTGGTGCCTTTGTCAAGTCGGACCTTGAGACCATTTCGTACTAGCCCATCCACTCGGAGATTCTCGGGCACCCGAGCTTGCCTGCAAAGCCGAGTCACTAGAGAGGGGAAAAAGAACCCATACCTTCTCACTGGGCAGCGAACGAACATCTCGTCGTGCATTACTTTGGCTATATCGAAGTCAAGACCCTTCATGAAACACCAAATCAAGGCGGCTCGGGGTGCATTTACCTCCGTGGTGTTTTTGGACGGAATGAGACGGCTGTTAACCACATACAACTAGCTCTTCGCCTCAAGTGATAAAACCGAGGAGTGAAACTTCTCATCGTATTGCATCCATTCCACCTCTTTTTCGGGTGCGCAAATTGCATCGAAGAATCTCTCCCACTTTGCGTGAGTTGGGTTCCGTCCATACTCATAGAAGTCATCATGCTCAGGCACGGGAGGGGGCAAATGATATGCCATCCGTATCGCCTCAACAGATGCATTTACCGCCTTGCGGCGCACCGTGACCACACTGTTGTCATGCTCAGGCAGATTAGCGTAAAACTCCCGCACAACCATTGCATTGGCCTCCCCTGGCTCGTTTATGAAGGTCTACAGCCCCCGCCTTAACAACTCCGTGTACATGTGAGGGCATTTATGCTGGAGTGAATTCATATCAATCCCCCTTTCCGGAATCAGCTATTTAGTGGCCTTCTCCGTAAAGCGGCCTTGAGCCGCGGCTGAGACAAATTTGCTACTGTCAAAGGGGCGTCCAGGTGCTGCCCCTTGTGTCCTAGGTGCTCCAGCTTGGCTACTAGTGGATGGACCTGTGGCTTGGCGTTTTCGGGATGGTGCCATGACACCTGAAAATTGGGACACATTAGCACAGCTCAAATAAAATTGTGACGCACTGCGGTTACTCAGACTTCACCCGCGTGAGTGGTCACAACTACATAGTAATGGTCATTAAGGCCTTTCCACAAACACCTTGTGGGCATTAGGGCTTCACAACCCTTTTTGAGAATTTTATAACCTTAGTCCACCCCAAAATCTCATCAATAGCACAAATCAAGTACCACCCACCCCACACTTATCACCCACCAACACCACAACATAGTCATCCAAGTCCTCCACATAAAAAGCAAAGAACAACTACTACACAACACATTGGACTAAAACCAAAAATCTAAAAAGGAAAAAATTAAGAAGAGAAAAAGAGAAGAGATTGCATTAGGGCTCATACCTGTGGTGTGGATGGTGGTGAGTAGAGAGAAGACGTGTGCGTGAGCCTGTTGGGAGGAGTGGAATCGTGAGATTGGGGGGGGGGGGGGTAAGAGGGAATAGTGAGGAGTGGGAGATGGGGGAATAGTGAGAGTTGGGAGGGAGAAGAAAGTGAATCGTGGGGGTGGGTTTGTATATTGGGGAGATTTAAGTTAGGCTAAAAGAGGTGAAAGGAAAAATAAAAAAATTAAAAAAAAAAATTAAAGCGACCCCAATCCAGTGATTCCTGGGGCGGGACTAGCGCGATCGCGCTAACTTCACGCTAGTCCAAGCAGAATGTTCCGCTTTTTAGCGCGAACTCTAGCGAACTTCGCGCTACTTCACGCTAGTTTATGTAGCTTAGGCAGAATGTCGCCCAGTTAGCGCGAACTGTAGTGCGAACTTAGCACGAAGTTCGCGCTACTGAGCAACATGTTTTTGCACTTTTTCACCTGTATTTACCCTGGTCGATGGTCTTTTCGCCTGCCCTTTGTCACCTGCATTGGTTAGCATGCTACAAAACGTACAAATAACACTACAACTATTGCTGGGTTGCCTCCCAACCAGCGCCTTAGTTATTGTCGGGGCACGACGGTTACAACAATTCAATGGGTTGCCTCCCATTCAGCGCCTGATTTAACGTCGCGGCACGACTCAACACGTTGTCAAGCATCTGACAGGTCCATCGAGGTCTTGTGACGTGCAACGTCACCACCCCAATAATGTTTTATCCGCTGGCCATTGACCAAGAAGGTACCATTGGAGCTCATATCCCGCAACTCCACAGCTCCATGAGGCTTCACACTTACCACAACGAAAGGGCCTGGCCAACGAGACTTTAGCTTTCTCGGAAAAAGCTTCAACCTCGAATTAAATAATAGAACTTCTTGCCCCGGCTCAAACTCTCGATGTTGGATGTGCTTGTCATGCCATCTTTTAGTCTTCTCTTTATACAACTTGGCATTTTCATAAGCGTGCAGTCGGAACTCATCAAGCTCGTTGAGTTGCAGCAACCTCTTCTCTCCAGCTAAATCCATATCAATGTTCAGCTTTTTAATTGCCCAAGAGACTGTGTTCAAGCTCGACGGGCAAGTGACATGCCTTCCCATAAACTAATTTATACGGAGAAGCACCTACGGGAGTTTTGTATGCAGTTCGATATGCCCAAAGTGCGTCGTCGAGCTTCCCAACACAGTCCTTTCTATTCCCATTCACTGTTTTCTCCAGAATCTGCTTCACCTCTCCGTTTGACACTTCCACTTGACCACCCGTCTGGGGATGATAGGCTGTGGCAACCTTGTGCTTGACTCCATATTTTGCAAGGATATTATTCAGCAATTTGTTGCAAAAGTGCGATCCTCCGTCACTTATCAACACGCGTGGAGTTCCAAAGCGTGTGAAGATGTGCTTCTTTACAAAACTCACCACTACCTTTGCGTCATTAGTGGGAAGAGCAATGGCCTTCACCCACTTAGACACATAATCAACTGCCACCAAGATGTACCTGTGCCCATTAGAGTATGGGAATGGTCCCATGAAGTCGATCCCCCACACATCAAATAGCTCTACTGCCAGAATATTCTACAAAGGCATCTCATGCCTCTTGGTGATTGTTCCGGTTCTTTGGCATCTATCACACATTTTAAAAACGGCATGTGCATCCTTAAACAATTTGGGCTAATAGAAACCTGATTGTAGAACTTTCTGGGAGGTCCTATCTCCCCCGTGATGTCCTCCGTATGGTGACGCGTGACAGTCATGCAATACTGCATTCATCTCTTCTTCTGGAACACATCTTCGCACCAACTGATCTGCGCATAGCCGGTATAAGAATGGCACATCCCACATATAAAACCTCACATCATGTAGGAACCTTCTTCTATTATCGGGTGTCAATTCCGGTGGTGTCACCCCACTTGCAATGAAATTCACATAATCTGCATACCACGGGGCTTCATTTGAGGTGATTGCCAATAACTGCTCATCAGGAAATGTTTCCTTGATAGACCCACCTTCAGCTACATGGCTCCGATTTTCTAACCTGGAGAAGTGATCAGCCATTTGGTTCTCTGTCCCTTTTCGATCTCGGATTTCTAAGTCAAACTCTTGCAATAGGAGGACCCAACGAATCAGTCTCGGCTTGGCATCTTTCTTCTCAAACAAGTATCTTTGGTCCCCACTAAATATGATCTGAACTTGTCAAACGCCCACACCACTGCAAACAACTCTTTTTCAGTAACTGTGTAATTCATCTGGGATGGATTCAGAGTTTTGCTCGCATGTAGATGGAGTGAAATTTTTTATTTCTCCTTTGCCCCAAAACAGCTCCAATATCTATGTCACTCGCATCACACATCAACTCAAAGGGTTGCTCCCAATCTGGGGCAATAATAGTTGGTGCAGTCACTAGCCTTCCCTTCAGCTCCTCAAATGCTTTCAGACAGGCATCATCGAACTTGAAGGAGACATCATTCTCAAGCAACCTGCACAAGGGAGAGGAAATTTTCGAAAAATCTTTAATGAAACGACGATAAAAACCTGCATGGCCCAAGAAACTACGAATGCCTTTGACGGACGTTGGTGGGGGCAATTTTTCAATTGCTTCCACCTTTGCTTTGTCCACCTGTAAACCATTTTTAGACACCTGTTGCCCCAATACTATACTTTCACGTACCATGAAGTGGCACTTTTCCTGGTTTAGCACCAGGTTTGTCTCTTCACATCTAGCAAGTACCTTATCGAGATTCATTAAGCAGTTATCGAAAGAGCACCCAAACACAGAAAAATCATCCATGAACACTTCTACAAATCTTTCAACCATATAATTAAAAATAGCCATCATACACCTTTGAAAAGTCGCAGGTGCATTACAGAGACCAAAGGGCATTCTCTTGAACGCATACGTGCCATATGGACACGTAAATGTGGTTTTCTCTTGGTCCTCTGGGGCTATAGCAATCTGATTATACCCGGAGTAACCATCTAGGAAATAGTAGTATTCCTNAAGAGCTAGACCCACATCTATGTTGCTGCAGCTAGCTGATAGGACCGTGAAAAGACCTTCTGGTATCTTGGATGATGTGTTGATTCAGGTAGGGAAATTTGTGTTCCCTGCAGATTTTCTGATTCTAGATTGCAAGGTGGATGAAGAAACTCCCATAATTTTGGGAAGGTCGTTCTTGGCCACGGGGAGAGCTCTCATTGATTTTGAAACTAGGGAGCTCAAGATGAGATTGAACGATGAGGAGATAACATTCAATGTGCAGAAATCTATAAGGTGACCAAGTGAATTCACCAATTGCTCTCTTATTGATGCCGTGGATGTAATCGTTGAAGCTGATGATGAAACGTTGACTATTGAGGACCCTCTTGCTGCATTCTGGTAAATTTAGATGAGGTGAATGGGGAAGAATTGGCAGAATGGGTGTTGGCTTTAGAGGGCAGAGGGTTTTGGGATAGAACTCTTGAATTTGAGCCCCTGCAGTTAGAAAACAGAGAAACTCCTCCAGCCAAGCCATCCAAAGAAGAACCATCAAAGCTGGAATTGAAGCCACTACCTGCCCATCTCAGGTATGAGTTCCTAGGACCTAACTCCACATTACCTGTTATTATCTCATCTACTTTGTTAGATGTGCAGGCACAACAACTTCTGCAGGTACTCAAGGAGTGTAAGACTGCCAATGGGTGGACCATGGCAGACATTAAGGGGATCAGCCCGGCATACTGTGTGCATAAAATTCTCCTGGAAGAAGGACACAAACCTTCCAGGGAGCACCAAAGAAGGTTGAACCCCAACATGAAGGAAGTGGTGAAGAAGGAAGTGATTAAGTGGTTGGATGCGGGAATCATTTTCCCAATCTCTGACAGCAACTGGGTTAGCCCGGTGCAATGTGTTCCTAAGAAGGGTGGCATGATGGTGGTCAAAAATGATAACAATGAGCTGATCTCTACAAGAACCGTCACAGGTTGGAGAATTTGCATGGACTGCAAGTAGTTAATTCTGGTCCCCGGAACGGCCACTTCCTGTTGCGATCAAAACACTCACGCAAGTGCACGTGATCGTCAAGTAATAAAGTAGTGAGTAGAGTATCGTTCCCACGAAGACTTGTGATTAACTATTGACTGATTTAAACTCAATTAACTTATCGATCCAAGAGATTTTTCACAAAAGATATTCGTCTTTAATTTACTACCTAAAATATCAATTAATAAACTAACTAAAATAATCAACCAAACAAATAGCAATTTCGAATGAAAATCAGTAGAGGATAATATTCCAGGGTCACCGGCTAGTTAACAATCATGTTGCGTTCTTGGCTTAAAATAACTAATTGATTTATCTGGGTTGTTGATTGACAGGGTTAATATTGCTCATAAGAATCTGTCGAATTCTTACTCGCCTATTCAAGTTAACCTAACGCCTATATGTCTATGGAGTTAGAATCAACAAGAACGCATTCATAAATCCTGTATTTCAAACAACCAAGGCAATTAGATATATGTCTATCCTAATTGCGACTCCGTTCCCCGATGCCCGGGTTCAAGAACTTGCTCTATTAATTCTATATGCAATCCAAAGTTCTCACTTTTGAGTTCAACTATAGATTCGTAGATAGTATTCCATTGTTAGCTACTCAGCAAAATAATTAAGAACAGAATTAAATAAACAACCCAATATGATTAAACCAACTTTGTTAAATTAAACACTGAACAACAACAATCATGTTTCACCCATGACCCTAGAACAATGGGTTTTAGCTACTCATAGCAGTGTTCATCTCAATAATGTTTAATTTCATTCAAAACGTAAAAACAAGAAGAAGAAAAGAAGAACTTGATGTTGGATTTTCCTCCTTGCCTCTTGCCTCTCTGTTTCTTGCACTAAACTATGAAAACCTTGATATCTTACTCCTTGGGCGAGCTTGACTTTATATAGGTTAAGTGAATTTTCCTCCAGGTTTCCAATTTTGCCCTTAACAGACCTTTTCCGGAACTGGGACTAGCGCGAACGCGCTAATGTTCGCGCTAACTTCGCGCTAGTCTCCTGACATTCTGCATCCCGCTCCTGGACTAGCGCGAACGCGCTAGACCTCGCGCTAGACTTCGCGCTAGTTCAGGCCATTTTTCTTCAATTCTTTGTCTCGTCTTTGCGCACACTCAGCTCCAAGGGGTCTTTCTTGCTCCAATGCAACTCCAATCACAACTTTAAGGCATCATATAGGCTCACCATCCTGCAATGTGTAAAATTTACAATTAAAGCCCATTTTTCATCATTTAACCATATTATGACATTGAAACATAATCAAGCGGGAGCATAAACAATCGCCAAATCACCTAGACTTAGCCTATTATCAACACCCCACACTTAATTCATTGCTCGTCCTCGAGCAATCAAACTATACTCTCTAGAGGTTCCACTCAACAATTTCCCTTAACTCATTACACCCAAAATAATTCACATATGCTACGCCTAGTAGTGAACAATCTCAGCCTCAAATGTCGAGTCTCAAGTGCCACGCAATATTCACACTTTCTCAAATTACTCTACACAGAAGCCAAGACTTGCTTTTCCTTCACGAGTCAGATGCCCTCACAATCATAGCTAAGAAAATAAAATCAATTCATACATTCGAATCTCATGCTTACATATATCAAAGAGAATCGCTCACCCTCACAAAAGAAGTCACATGCATGCAATTGGTACCATAAGTTTGCCCTTAATGTAAATCTCTACTAATGTAGGCTTGCTCGATCTAAAATCAATTAGGACTTTTTCATGGTTGTAATGTGGGCTAAGGGACGGGTAGGATATATTTAGGAATAGTGACTAACCCTCCTAAGCACTTTAACACATCACATGATAACTCAAGCGCAATTTCTTCAATCCCCACTTCAATTTTTCAACAAAAATCACTCCCAACAATGTTCCCTTTCTCTTTAAGCACTACCTTAATGTATTTTCCACTAGCAAGAATAGGACAACAATTTATTCACTTTTCCTTATCTCTTTTTTTTCTCTTTTTTTTCAGATTTTGTTTTTTTTTCCAAATTTCGCTAGTGGTGTATTATTTTACACAATAAGTGCACCCTTCTTTCTTTCATTGGTCCCACTCAAAAGCCACCCCACTCTTAATTCCTTCTTACTTCTTTTAGCGCTCATCTCACGATTAAAGTTCTTTAAGAGGAAAAGGGATCAAAACAATATCAATTAAGAACAAAAAGGGTGTAGGCTTGTAATGTGGGTGCCAAATAAAAGTCTACAGGCTCAAAAGGGGAAACTAGGGATATAATTTTAATTGTGGTAAGAAATTAAGCTCAAAAAGATCAAAGAAGGTCTAAAATCATTTTTCAAACCGAGCATCACCTAAAATTTCGCTTCGACTCACATACCGGGCAAGTTCTAGACACAAGTACAACACATGGACTACACAAAAACCTCACCACACATGGCGTATGACTCATTCCAGATTAACTCATCGAGACACTCTATTATGAGCATTCAAGTCAGTGACAAACATACAAATTAAGGCACTTTAGTGAAATTCAACCAAATAAGACTAAGCGTTACACTCTAGTTTCTGTTGTGTTCAGGTGTGTCGACGTTATAGGTTCTCTTTTGATTTTCTAGCTCGTCGCCCGTTAAACCTAATCTACAAATCAAATAGAAAATAAAATAACTAAAAAAAACTACCTATACCCGGTTCAAGTTTAAACCTTTGGAAAAGAACCGTGGCCCAAAGAAAAACCAAGGGGGAGTTACTACACTACCTAAAAATAAAAAAAAAAAACAAAAATATCTTTTTGGTGTTTTTCTAGACTAACTTCCCTCAAGAAAATTGTCCAAAGGATCCATCATCAGGAAGAGTCTTCATTTTTGTTTTCGTTGATCGACTTAGTCCCTCAAGAACCCCGCCGAAAGAGATCCGTCGTCGGGACAAGCCACTTACCTATTTTAAACTAATGAACTCTTACTCAACATCAAAACAACCAAAACCACACAAAACAACACAAAATCAAGCAGTCAAATGACACAATTACATATATACAATGAAGTATCCCGCACCACACTTAAAGTGATGACATGTCCCCATGGCTTAAGAATTGAATGAACAGTGAGGTAAAGAACTTCCCTGAAGGCTCACTCTTGGTCGGAGACAGTGTCGGGGTTCACATGGCATGCACGCCCCAAAGCTCTCAGTCAGCCCAAAAACTTTTTCTCAGACTTCGTCTGCTGGGCAGCCACTGCGTCTACACGAGTACCCAACTCAGTCACGGAGGAGCGCAACCCAGCCACATCCTGCTCCAACGCTGCAACGGGACACTCTGGCAGTTCCTGAAGATGAGGCTACTCTGGACAGTGCTGCAGCTGCGGCGGTGGGTTCATGGGCATGTGTTTCGCCCTCCACATTCATCTGATCGGCCACCCCTTCTTGCGAGTCATCAGAGCCACTCTCGTCCGCTCCACCTGATGTTGCTGGCACTGTCGCCGTGGTGCCTTTGTCAGGTCGGACCTTGAGACCATTTCGTACTAGCCCATCCACTCGGAGATTCTCGGGCACCCGAGCTTGCCTGCAAAGCTGAGTCACTAGAGAGGGGAAAAAAGAACCCATNAAAGTTCGCGCTAATTCCCTGACATTCAGCCTCCCGCTTCCGAATAGCGCGAACGCGCTAGACCTCGCGCTAGGCTTCGCGCTAGTTCAGGCCATTTTTTCTTCACTTTGTTGTCTCGTCTTTGCGCGCACTCAGCTCCGAGGGGTCTTTCTTGCTCCAATGCAACTCCAATCACAACTTTAAGGCATCATATAGGCTCACCATCCTGCAATGTGTAAAATTCACAATTAGAGCCCATTTTTCATCATTTAACCATATTATGACATTAAAACATAATCAAGCGGGAGCATAAACAATCGCCAAATCACCTAGACTTAGCCTATTATCAACACCCCACACTTAATTCATTGCTCGTCCTCGAGCAATCAAACTATACTCTCTAGAGGTTCCACTCAACAATTTCCCTTAACGCATTACACCCAGAACAATTCACATATGCTACACCTAGTAGTGAACAATCTCAGCCTCAAAGGTCGAGTCTCAAGTGCCACGCAATATTCACACTTTCTCAAATTACTCTACAAAGAAGCCAAGACTTGCTTTTCCTTCACGAGTCACATGCCCTCACAATCACAGCGAAGAAAGTAGAATCAATCCACACATTCGAATTTCATGCTCACATATATCAAAGAAAATCGCTAACACTCACAAAAGACGTCACATGCATGCAATTGGTACCATAAGCTTGCCCTTAATGTATATCTCTACTAATGTAGGCTTGCTCGATCTAAAATCAATTAGGACTTTTTCATGGTTGTAATGTGGGCTAAGGGACGGGTAGGATATATTTAGGAATAGTGACTAACCCTCCTAAGCACTTTAACACATCACATGATAACTCAAGCAATTTCTTCAATCCCCACTTCAATTTTTCAACAAAAATCACTCCCAACAATGTTCCCTTTCTCTTTAAGCACTACCTTAATGTATTTTCCACTAGCAAGAATAGGACAACAATTTATTCACTTTTCCTTATCTCTTTTTTTTCTCTTTTTTTCAGATTTTGTTTTTTTTTTCCAAATTTCGCTAGTGGTGTATTATTTTACACAATAAGTGCACCCTTCTTTCTTTCATTGGTCCCACTCAAAAGCCACCCCACTCTTAATTCCTTCTTACTTCTTTTAGCGCTCATCTCACGATTAAAGTTCTTTAAGAGGAAAAGGGATCAAAACAATGTCAATTAAGAACAAAAAGGGTGTAGGCTTGTAATGTGGGTGCCAAATAAAAGTCTACAGGCTCAAAAGGGGAAACTAGGGATATAATTTTAATTGTGGTAAGAAATTAAGCTCAAAAAGATCAAAGAAGGTCTAAAATCATTTTTCAAACCGAGCATCACCTAAAATTTCGCTTCGACTCACATCCCCTCTCCGGAATCGGCTGTTTAGTGGCCTTCTCCGCAAAGCGGCCTTGAGCTGCGGCTGAGACAAATTTGCTACTGTCAAAGGGGCATGCAGGTGCTGCCCCTTGTGTCCTAGGTGCTCCAGCTTGGCTACTAGTGGATGGACCAGTGGCTTGGCGTTTTCGGGATGGTGCCATGACACCTGAAAATTGGGACACATTAGCACAGCTCAAATAAAATTGTGACGCACTCCGGTTACTCAGACTTCACCCGCGTGAGTGGTCACAACTACATAGTAATTGTCATTAAGGCCTTTCCACAAACACCTTGTGGGCATTAGGCCTTCACAACCCTTTTTGAGTATTTTAGAACATGAATCCACCCCAAAATCTCATCAATAGCACAAATCAAGTACCACCCACCCCACATTTATCACCCACCAACACCACAACATAGTCTTCCAATTCCTCCACATAAAAAGCAAAGAACAACTACTACACAACATATTGGACTACAACCAAAAATCTAAAAAGAAAAAAAAATTAAGAAGAGAAAAAGAGAAGAGATTGCACTAGGGCTCATACCTGTGGTGTGGATGGTAGTGAGTAGAGAGAAGACGTGTGTGTGAGCCTGGTGGGAGGAGTGGAATCGTGAGATTGGGGGGAGGGGGGGAAGAGGGAATAGTGAGGGTTGGGAGATGGGGGAATAGTGAGAGTTGGGAGGGAGAAGAAAGTGAATCGTGGGGGTGGGTTTGTATATTAGGGGGGGTTTTAAAGCGACCCCAATCCAGTGATTTCTGGGGCGGGACTAGCGCGATCGCTAACTTCGCGCTAGTCCAGGCAGAATGTTCTGCTTTTAGCGCGAACTTTGCGCTAGTTTATGCAGCTTAGGCAGAATGTCGCCCAGTTAGTGCGAACTGTAGCGCGAAGTTAGCGCGAAGTTCGCGCAACTGGGCAACACGTTTTTGCACTTTTTCACCTGTATTTACCCTGGTCGATGGTCTTTTCGCCTGCCCTTTGTCACCTTCATTGGTTAGTATGCTACAAAACGTACAAATAACACTACACTATTGTTGGGTTGCCTCCCAACCAGCGCCTTAGTTATTGTCAGGGCACGACGGTTACAACAATTCAATGGGTTGCCTCCCATCCAGCGCCTGATTTAACGTCGCGGCACGACTCAACAGGTTGTCAAGCATTTGACAGGTCCATCGAGGTCTTGTGACGTGCAACGTCACCACCCCAATAATGTTTTATCCGCTGGCCATTTACCAACCAAGAAGGTACCATTGGAGCTCATATCCCGAAACTCCACAGCTCCATGAGGCTTCACACTTACCACAACGAAAGGGCCTGACCAACGAGATTTAAGCTTTCCGGGGAAGAGCTTCAACCTCGAATTGAATAACAACACTTCTTGCCCCGGCTCAAACTCTCGATGTTGGATGCGTTTGTCATGCCACCTCTTAGTCTTCTCTTTGTACAATTTGGCATTTTCATAGGCGTGCAATCGAAACTCATCAAGCTCGTCGAGTTGTAGCAACCTCTTCTTCCCAGCTAAATCCATATCAATGTTCAGCTTTTTAATTGCCCAATAGGCTTTGTGTTCAAGCTCGATGGGCAAGTGACATGCCTTCCCATAAACTAATTTATACGGAGAAGCACCTATGGGAGTTTTGTACGCAGTTCGATATGCCCACAATGCGTCGTCGAGCTTCCCAGCCCAATCCTTTCTATTCCCATTCACTGTTTTCTCCAGAATCTGCTTCACCTCTCTGTTTGACACTTCCACTTGACCACTCGTCTAGGATGATAGGCTATGGCAACCTTATGCTTGACTCCATATTTTGCAAGGATATTATTCAGCAATTTGTTGCAGAAGTGTGATTCTGCGTCACTTATCAACACGCGTGGAGTTCCAAAGCGTGTGAAGATGTGCTTCTTTACAAAACTCACCACTACCTTTGCGTCATTAGTGGGAAGAGCAATGGCCTCCACCCACTTAGACACATAAGCAACTGCCACCAAGATGTACATGTGCCCATTAGAGTATGGGAATGGTCCCATGAAGTCGTTCCCCCACACAACAAATAGCTCTACTGCCAGAATATTCTGCAAAGGCATCTCATGCCTCTTGGTGATTGTTCCGGTTCTTTGGCATCTATCACACATTTTAACAAAGGCATGTGCATCCTTAAACAATTTGGGCCAATAGAAACCTGATTGTAGAACTTTCTGGGCGGTTCTATCTCCCCCGTGATGTCCTCCGTATGGTGACGCGTGACAGTCATGCAATATTGCATTCATCTCTTCTTCTGGAACACATCTTCACACCAACTGATCTGCGTATAGGCGGTATAAGAATGGCTCATCCCACATATAAAACCTCACATCATGTAGGAACCTTCTTCTATTATCAGGTGTCAATTCCGGTGGTGTCACCCCACTTGCAATGAAATTCACATAATATGCATACCATGGGGCTTCATTTGAGGTGATTGCCAATAACTGCTCATCAGGAAATGTTTCTTTGATAGACCCACTTCAGTTACATGGCTCCGATTTTCTAACCTGTACAAGTGATCAGCCACTTGGTCTCTGTCCCTTTTCGATCTCGGATTTCTAAGTCAAACTCTTGCAAGAGAAGGACCCAACGAATCAGTCTCGGCTTGGCGTCTTTCTTCTCAAACAAGTATCTGATAGCTGAATGATCTGTGTAGACGATGACTTTGGTCCCCACTAAATATGATCTGAACTTGTCAAACGCCCACACCACTGCAAGCAACTCTTTTTCAGTAACTGTGTAATTCATCTGGGCTGGATTCAGAGTTTTGCTCGCATAGTAGATGGAGTGAAAGATTTTATTTATCCTTTGCCCCAAAACAGCTCCAATAGCTATGTCACTCGCATCACATCAACTCAAAGGGTTGCTCCCAATCCGGGGCAATGATAATTGGTGCAGTCACTAGCCTTCCCTTTAGCTCCTCAAATGCTTTCAGACAGGCATCATCGAACTTGAAGGAGACATCTTTCTCAAGCAACCTGCACAAGGGAGAGGAAATTTTCGAAAAATCTTTAATGAAACGACGATAAAAACCTGCATGGCCCAAGAAACTGCGAATGCCTTTGACGGACGTTGGTGGGGGCAATTTTTCAATCGCTTCCACCTTTGCTTTGTCCACCTGCAAACCATTTTTAGACACCTGGTGCCCCAATACTATACCTTCACGTACCATGAAGTGGCACTTTTCCCAGTTTAGCACCAGGTTTGTCTCTTCACATCTAGCAAGTACTTTATCGAGATTCATTAAGCAGTTATCGAAAGAGCACCCAAACACAGAAAAATCATCCATGAACACTTCTACAAATCTTTCAACCATATCAGTAAAAATAGCCATCATACACCTTTGAAAAGTCGCAGGTGCATTACAGAGACCAAAGGGCATTCTCTTGAACGCATACGTGCCATATGGACACGTAAATGTGGTTTTCTCTTGGTCCTCTGGGGCTATAGCAATCTGATTATACCCGGAGTAACCATCTAGGAAACAGTAGTATTCCTGGCCAACTAATCTATCAAGCATTTGGTCAATAAAGGGGAGATGGAAGTGGTCCTTTCGGGTGGCATTATTCAATTTTCGGTAATCTATACAAATCCTCCACCCAGTGACAGTTCTTGTGGGAATCAAATCATTATTTTCATTAGCAACCACAGTCATCCCCCCCTTCTTAGGTACACATTGAACGGGGCTTACCCATTTGCTATCTGAGATTGGAAATACAATACCTGCGTCAAGCCACTTAATCACTTCTTTTCTTACCACTTCTTTCATGATTGGATTGAGTCGGCGTTGTTGCTCTACACTGGGATTATGTCCGTNAGGGTCACAGGCTAGTTAACAATCATGTTGCGTTCTTGGCTTAAAATACTAATTGATTTATCTGGGTTGTTGATTGACAGGGTTAATATTGCTCATAAGAATCTGTCGAATTCTTACTCACCTATTCAAACTAACCTAACGCCTATATGTCTATGGAGTTAGAATCAACAAGAACGCATTCATAAATCCTGTATTTCAAACAAGCAAGGCAATTAGGTATATGTCTATCCTAATTGCGAATCCGTTCCCCGATGCCCGGGTTCAAGAACTTGCTCTATTTAATTCTATATGCAATCCAAAGTTCCCACTTTCGAGTTCAACTATAGATTCGTAGATGGTATTCCACTGTTAGCTACTCAGCAAAATAATTAAGAACAGAATTAAATAAACAACCCAATATGATTAAACCAACTTTTTTAAATTAAACACTGAACAACAACAATCATGTTTCACCCAAGACCCTAGAACAATGGGTTTTAGCTACTCATAGCAGTGTTCATCTCAATAATGTTTAATTTCATTCAAAACGTAAAAACAAGAAGAAGAAAAGAAGAACTTGATGTTGGATTTTCCTCCTTGCCTCTTGCCTTTATGTTTCTTGCACTAAACTATGAAAACCTTGATATCTTACTCCTTGGGCGAGCTTGACTTTATATAGGTTAAGTGAATTTTCCTCCAGGTTTCCAATTTTGCCCCTAATAGACCTTTTCCGGAACTGGGACTAGCTCGAACGCGCTAATGTTCGCGCTAAAGTTCGCACTAGTCTCCTGACATTCTGCCTCCCGCTTCTGGACTAGCGCGAACGCGCTAGGCTTCGCACTAGTTCAGGCCATTTTTCTTCAATTCTTTGTCTGGTCTTTGCGCGCACACAGCTCCAAGGGGTCTTTCTTGCTCCAATGTAGCTTCAGTCACCACTTTAAGGCATCATCAAGGCTCACCATCCTGCAATGTGTAAAATTCACAATTAGAGCCCATTTTTCATCATTTAACCATATTATGACATTGAAACATAATCAAGCGAGAGCATAAACAATCGCCAAATCACCTAGACTTAGCCTAATATCACTTCCCACCTCCCTTCATTGATCAAATGCTTGACAGATTGGTAGGGAGATCTCACTTCTATTTTCTGGATGGGTACTCAGGGTACAATCAAATCTCCATTGCACCAGAGGACAGAGAGAAGACCTTCTTCACTTGCCCATATGGCATTTATGCTTTTTGGAGGATGCCCTTTTGCGTATGCAATGCACCCGCCACATTCCAAAGGTGAATGATGGCCATATTCACTAACATGGTCAAAGACATAATGGAGGTGTTCATGGATGATTTCTCAGTGGTGGGAAACTCATTCGTCGAGTGCCATGTAAATCTGACCCGAGCGTTGAAACGATGTTTTGAGACTAACCTGGTTCTTAATTGGGAAAAGTGCCATTTCATGGTACAAGAGGGCATAGTCTTGGGACACTGGGTATCAAGCAAGGGAATCGCGGTGGATTGTGCTAAAGTTGACGTGATAGCAAAGCTCCACCCCCTACTTCAGTCAAGGCAATCAGGAGCTTCCTCGGGCATGCCAGTATTTACCGGAGATTCATAAGAGACTTCTCAAAAATTGCCAACCCTCTCTGTAAGTTGTTAGAAAAAGATCACCCTTTCTTTTTTTCTGATGATTGCAGGGTAGCATTCGAGGAGTTGAAAAAGAGGCTAGTCACAGCACCCATCATTGTTGCCCCCGACTGGGAGCAACCATTCGAACTCATGTGTGACGCCAGTGACTACGTAGTGGGGGCAGTGCTGGGACAGCAGAAAGACAAGCTAATGCACCCAATCTACTTATGCCAGTAGAACGCTGAGTGGAGCCCAGCTGAACTACACTGTGACTGAAAAGGAGATGCTAGCTATGGTGTTTGCATTCGACAAGTTCAGATCATACCTGATTGGCTCTAAGGTAATTGTTTATACTGATCATGTAGCTCTCAGGTACTTGATTGAGAAGAAGGAGTCCAAACCGCGCCTGATTCGTTGGGTGCTGTTACTGCAAGAGTTCGACCTTGAAATCTGTGACCGTAAGGGCACAAAAAACCAAGTCGCTGGTCATCTATCACGACTTGAGGGAGCTGAAAAATCTATTGAGGTTGAGGATATTCTGGAAACCTTTCCAGACGAGCAGCTACTCACTACAAGCCTTGAGGAAGTGCCATGGTATGCAGACTTTGCAAATTACCTGGCAAGCGGAATAGTTCCCTATGACCTTTCCTCTGTGCAAAAGAAAAAGTTTTATCGTGACTGCTGCATGTATTATTAGGATGAACCTTATCTGTTTCGAATATGTGTTGACAATATGATCCGGAGGTGTGTCCCCGAGATAGAATAATTTCTGTTTTGCAGGCATGTCACGCATCAGCATATGAAGGACATTTTGGAGGAGTCAGGACGGCCGCGAAAGTGATATAGGTCGGGTTCTACTGGCCAACAGTGTTTAAGGATGCACATCAATGGGTGAAGGCTGTAATGAATGTCAGCGAACCGGAAATATTTCCCGTCGCCATGAGATGCCCATGAACCCAATTCAAGAGGTTGAAGTGTTCGATGTCTGGGGGATTGACTTCATAGGCCCCTTCGTCAGCTCCTTTGGCAATAAGTACATACTTGTTGCTGTAGATTACGTGTCCAAATGGGTGGAAGCTGCAGCACTTCCCACCAATGATGCAAGAGTGGTGGTGGGATTTTTGAAGAAGAATATATTCACCCGTTTTGGGACCCCGAGAGCTATTATCAGTGATGGAGGCACTCACTTCTGCAATCGAGCCTTCGAGAAGTTGCTAGCAAAGTACGATGTGCGCCACAAGGTGGTACCACCATATCATCCTCAGACCAGTGGACAGGTCGAAGTGTCTAATAGAGAGATAAAGAGTGTATTGACCAGTACTGTAAATGCCACAAGAACTGATTGGGCGAAAAAGCTAGATGATGCACTCTGGGCCTACAGAATTGCTTTTAAAACACCAATTGGTATGTCACCATATAAGTTGGTGTTCGGGAAGGCCTGCCACTTGCCAGTGGAGCTTGAACATAGAGCTTGGTGGGAAATGAACACCTGAATCTAGACATTGAGGCTGCGGGCACAACGAGAATCACAGAATTGCATGAGCTCGACGAGTTCCAATATCTTGCTTTTGAGAGCACAAGGTTGTACAAGGAAAGAATGAAGAGGTTGCACGACAAGAACATTGTGGAGTGAAATTTCAACCCCGAGAACATGGTATTGCTCTATAACTCAAGATTAAGGCTATTTCCGGGTAAGCTCAAGTCACGATGGTCTGGACCATTTCGAGTGGTCGAAGTATTCCCTTCAGGGGCTGTAGAGATTGCCTCAGAGAAAGACTCTCATACATTTAGAGTCAATGGGCAGAGATCGAAACTATATGTGGGTATGAATGAACCAAAAGAAGTGTCAGAGATCCACCTGACTAAACCTCACAGGTCGAGCGAACCTTAAATGCGCTTATCTGCGTTGTGTCGCGATGTTAAATCAGGCGCTGCATGGGAGGCAACCCATGAATGTTGTTGTTTTTCTTTTCTTTTGTAACTCCTTTATGACAAAAAAAAATTTCCTCGTGACCGCGACTGCGGTAAATGAAGAGTATTCTGTCTTAGGACTGCTTGATCCACCGCGACCGCGGTGAAACGCAAACATTCTGTTTCGCGATCCTTCACTCACCGCAGCCGCGGTGGGACCGCGGTCGACCGCGGTGAGTCGCCACTTCACTATCGCCCAGGTAAGTGTGATTTAATTTTTTGTTTATTTTCTTTCTTTTCTAATCCCCCCTTAATAAAATCAAAAGCCACCCGCCCCACCCTTAATTTCCCCAATCCTCTCTCTTTCTAAAAACCCTAACCAACATCTCTCTCTCTCTCTCTTTCTTCTTCTTCTTCTTCTTCTCCACCTCTCTCACACTCCCACCCACTTCCATATCTCTCTTCCCCAACTCCCATTCCTCTCACCCTCTACTAGAACCAGGTATGTCGAGCTTCTCTCTCTCTTATCTTGTATTTTTGTTGTAGTATTTTGCAAGTTTATTGCTTTAATTGTTGTAGTATTTCTAGTGGATTTTTCTTTCTTTTGATTTTCTTTTCTGCTTTTTAGTGGGTTATGTGCAAAATGTTATAGAGAAGAGTGTGATTTTGTTGTGTAAATAAATTAATTGTGGTGGGGTGGAATGGTAAGTGAGAATGGTTGATTTGGAGGGATGAGTTTATGTTTCCATGGGGCTAGGTGTGTTAGAATGGAGATCTTGCTCACAAGGTGATTGTGAAATTGCCCCAATGAAGTTGTAACAGCTAATGTGACCATGGTGGTGGTGAAGTCTGAGTAACCACCCAGGGTTCACAAAACTCAAACCCTCACTAATAGGAAGCTCTGTTTTGGGCAGGTACAATGCATCAATCCAGGAAGAGACGTACCACAGGGTCCTCCGCTAGTAGACTGAGCAGATCTTCTAGAGCCCGGGGTCAACCTAGTGAGGAACAGTTTGACCGCGCTAGGTTTGTCTCCAAACCAGCTGAGGACCGGTATAACGCCAAGGCGTCCAAGAAATTGTTACCTGAACTCCATATTGACCGGAAAGCCTTGCAAGTGGAATGCCCAAGTATCTTTGCAGAGTTGAGGAAGTGTCAGCTAGACATCCTCTTTGATGAACCGGAAGAGGTGAATGTACTAATGGTACGAGAGTTTTACGCGAACTGCCCGGAGCATGTTAATGGGGTGGTCACAGTACGAAACACCAGGGTAAATGCGTCCCTTGAGGCTATCCGCCGAGTGTACCGGCTGCCAGTATTCACTGGGGATACAGATCATTACTTTGTTTATCGCTACCCAAATGTCTGGTGGGCACAGATTCTTGAAACAATACGTATGCCTGACAGGGAGTATATATGGATAAAGCACCGGATCACACTGAACTCCCAGTCTCTCAATTAGGAGGCTAAGTGTTGGCTCATAATTATCAACAGCCAGTTGCTGCCCTCCAGCAACACTACCGATGTCAATGGGCCACGAGCAGCAGCTATCTACTATTTTATGACCCACCATGATTTTGATGTCTCCAAGCTCCTTCATGATGAGATGTTCATTCGCTCCCCAGAAGTACTCAAAGGGTTTTACTTCCCCTCTCTGGTTACCAAGTTGTGCCGTGCTGTACGAGTCCCTGAAAATCCCAGAGTAGATGGGAAATTGCCATTGAAAGCCCCATTCTGGGCTAGCAAAATCACAATTGGGAGAGAGCCGGTAGTGGTGGTTGTTGATGATGATGATGCTGATGAGGATGCTGAGGATGCTGCCGCCCCACCACAGCCAAGGGCTGATGAGGTGGGCCCATCACAGGCCCGCCGAAGTACCCGCTTGACAGCCCTGGAGCAAGAAATGACTAGCCTTCGCACTTCGATCACTAACCTGGGAACTAGAGTTGACAATTTGACTACTCAACATGCCAAGTCGGAGAAAAAGATCATAGGCTGGCTCCGGGCACTAGGACGAGCGTGTCACCTCGATCCTACCACTGTATCCGATCAGGAGTGAGCATCAGGGAAGTCCCTTTACCTTACTCTGCTTTATATTCGTTGACATGGGGACATGCCAAAGCTTTAAGTGTGGGGTGGGGGATGGTTGTTGTTGTAAAAATTGTATAACTTTGTATGGTGTTGTTTTGTTGTTTGGTATTGTTGGTTTATGTTAGTAAAATTCGACTTGGCCCAAAGACGGACACCTCTCGACGGGTCTCTTGAGGGACATAAGTCGAACACAAAAAAAAAGTTTTTCGTTTGATTAGGTAGTGTATCAACTCCCCCTTGGTTTTTCTTTAGACCACGGTTCTTTTCCAAGGGTTTCTATTTGAACCGGGTGTAGTTAGTTTTTCCTTTTTTAGTTTAGAAAGTCTTGGGCGAGAAATGAAAATAGGGACCCTTAACTCTACGTTACCTTGAATAAAACTGCTTTAGTGTGACACTTAGGCTCTTTATTTGACTCAAAGAAGGCCTTAAATTGTGTGTCCCTGAATGACTCAAGTACTTAGAACGGAATGTCTGATGATCCTAACTGAATTGAGTCATGTGCCGTGTGTGAGTGAGGTTTTCTGTATTCTGTGTTAACATTCAATGCCTAGAACTTGCCATGTGTGTGTGCAAAGCGAAATGGTAGCCTTGTTTGGTCTGGAAAGTGATATAGGCGTTTCTTTGCTTAACCTTTCTATGCATGCTTGTTCCCACCTAATTGTGTATACCCTAGTCAACCCCGTTGAGCCTGTAGGCCTGTTTTTCTTGGTAACCACATTACAAGCCTAACCCGAGTTTAAATAGCCTATATTGTTGAACCCTATCACCTCTTAGAAGCACTCAAAGTGTAACGGATATGGAAAAATATAAGTGTGGGGTGGTTGGTTGGGCTGTTAAGTGGAATTAAGGGGACAAAAAGAAAAAGTGCACTGGTTGATAAACAATATTAGAGGCCTCCAGAAGAAAAAAAAGAGAGAAGCATCAAAGTGGTGGCAGCTATTAAAAGAAAAAGTGTGCTTAAGAAAAAATAATAATAAGGGGTTAACACAATAATGTAATGGTGGAAGGAAGGTGTGATAAAGTTAAGAGTTTAAAAGTACACAACGTAGTCGAGTGCTTAGGGAGGTGCAGTCACTATACCCAGATGTATCCTACCCGTCCCGCAGCCAACATTACAACCAAATAAAGTCCTACTTGATTCTAGACCGAATGTGCTCGATTAGTCGAGTATTACACTATGGGCAAGCCTATGGTGTGTTGTTTGTGGCATAAGAATTTGTTCTGAGGGTGAGTGAAATGTTGTATTCGAATTCCTCAGTGTGTGGTTTGTAAACGATATAATTCTCTTTTGTAGTGAGTAGGCACATGAATCATGAAGGGAAGGTAAGTCTGGACCTCTGACTGAGAGTAGGAGAGTTTTTTAGGGGTATTGCATGGCTAGAAAGGAGTCCACTCTAGAGGCGAGGAGGTTGCGCTGAAGTAGTCTATCAATGTGAATTATTCTTGGTATAGGGGGTAGGGAAGTGACCCAATGACGATTAGGCCTATAGAGTGTGGTTTGTTGCTAGAGGACTAGCAACAGTTTAAGTGTGGGGTATTGATAATAGGCTATATAGACGCTATATACTCTCCAAATGTATCATACTTTATTGTTGTTTTAAAAGGATAAATGATAACAAAATACTCTAATTGGTGTTCTTTTGATTTGTAGGGACTAATCCAAGTAAGGAAGAGACTATGGAGTGTTTTGCAGTCAATAATGTGGATATAAGGCCATTCAAGAAGAACCCAAACGAAAATAAGCAAGAAAGAGGCAAAAGAGGACTGGGCAAGAAGCCACCGCGACCGCGGTCGATCGCGGCTGGACCGCGGCAGGCCAAGAAAGTGAGGCAGAATAGTTGCGTTTCACCGCGGACGCGCCGCGTTCTGCCACGACCGCGGTCGACTGTGTAACTGCCCAGAAATTTTGGGACTAAAGTGTAAATCGGGGGAAACTTATCCTAACCCTTTATAAACTCAACAAACTCGCCCAAGCAAAGGTCAAGCTTGTATTTAGACTGAATTGGAGGCAAGAACAAGTGTGAGAAGAGCAATCAACCATTAGAGTATTTCAATCTTCTCTTTGTTATCTTATTTTGCACATCATGAATACTTTAGTGATTTTATCTTGCTTTATTATGAGTAGCTAAATACTTTGTCTAGGGTTTTGATGGAACTTATTGAAGGATGAACTTCGTATTATATTAATATAGTTTGTCCCGTTTATTCTCTATTTGTTCAACTACGTTCTTGTTGTAGTTAATTGATAGGATCCTCAATTAGCTGTGCCAATTTAGTATGTATTACTCGGGAGAGAGTGCATATTTAGGTAATTATTGAACAACACCACTCCCAAAGTATATGAGGGATCAATAACTGAGGGTTTAAAGGCGGGATTAGGGATAACGAAGCCTTGGGTGCAATCTAAAGTGAGCTGTAATAAAAGTGTGACGACCCAAAGGGGTCATCACTTGTTTCCTTACTCATTCTGTGCTTCTGAGGCCTTGGAAACCTCATTTGGGGTTGCCTCGATTTGCGTGCACAGTCCAGGCGCATAGCCGGAAAGCTTAAATATGAATTCTGTGAGAAAAATGCTAAATTTTATATTAAATTGAATAAATTTGACTTCGGTCAACATTTTGGGTAAACAGACCCGGACCCGTGATTTGACAGTCCCGGAGGGTCCGTAGGAAAATATAGGACGTGGGCGTATGCCCGGAATCGAATTCCGAGGTCCCAGGCCCGAGAAATAATTTTTTGTGTGAAATTGTTTTCTGGAAATAATTAAGGAAATTGGAAATAAAATTTGATTAAAAGACTATGGTATCGGGCCCGTATTTTAGTTCCGGCGCCCGGTACAAGTCTTATATATGGTTTAAGCGCTTTCTGTAAAGTTTAGTTGAAAACGGACGTTGTTTGACGTGTTTTGGACTTAAAATGGGAGATTTGATGTTTTATGAAAATTTGGAAGGAATCATGGATTTTGAGGCTTAATTCAATGTATATGATGTTATTTTGGCGATTTGATCGCGCGAGTAAGTCCGTAGGATATTTTTGAGGTTGTGTGCATTTTTTGGTTTGGAGCCCCGAGGGCTCGGGTGAGTTTTGGATAGGTGTCGGAGTGCATTTTCAACCTTGGGAATTTTGCTGCTATAACTGACTTGCAAGCTTCGCAATTGCAAAGCCTGGCACACAAATGCGAGCTCACAATTGCGAAGGTCTACTCGCAAATGCGAGAAATTGCCAGGCCTGAAACACATCGCAAATGCGAAGTTGAGCCTCGCAAATGCGAAGGTTGGGGTTTCGCAAATGCGACCTTATGGTTCGCAAATGCGAAGTCCCCAATTTTCCTTATAGTTCGCAAATGCGAACAAGTGTTCGCAATTCCCACTTTTGGTCGGGGTTCGCAATTGCGAACCCCAGTTCACAATTCCCATATCTGCAGCCCAGCAATTTTCATACTTAGTCGAATTTTAGGTCATTTTTCACCCCACTTTCAAAATACAACTCCTTAGGCGATTTTTCAAGAACAAGTTTCATCCCAAATTATTTGTAAGTCAATTTTTACTCAATTCTTTCAATCATTAACATCATTTAACATGTTTTCCACTTAAAATCAATAATTTTCATGGGTGAAATTGGGAATTTTGGGTAGAACCTAGGTTTTTTAAAAATTGGGGATTTGGACCTCAATTTGAGGTCCGATTTCAAAACAAATTACATATTTGAGTTCGTGGGGGAATGGGTGACCAGGTTTTGGTTCGAACTTCGGGTTTTGATCACGTGGGCCCGGGGGAGATTTTGGAATTTTTGGGAAACTTGGGAAATTCATTTTTATGCATTCAAATTGATTCATTTAGTGTTCATTAAAGTAATTGAGTAATTTGTGGCTAGATTCGAGCGGATTGGAGGTGGAATCACGGGGTAAAGCTATAGTTGAGGCTTGAGTTGAGTTCAAAGCATCGATGTAAGTGTTTGGTTTAACCTTAGCTTGAGGGAATAGGAGTTGAATCTTATTTGTAACTTGCTAATTGTCGAGTACGATGTATAGACATGGTGACGAGTATCTATACATTGGTGTCTAGCATGACCGTGAGTCCTTATTTTGCGAATAGTTTGGTTGTTGTTATGCCTTCCATGCTTAAATGATGACTTCTATATGTTGTAAAGATCTTGTGAAAGAGATTGTGATATTTGAACTTCGCGGAGCATTGGCTCGGGTTGAAATACAAATTGTGAAGGTATATGAGATAAGTAACTCCTTGGAGCATTGGCTCAAGTGATAATGTGAACTTTGAGATGAAAGTGAAAGAAAGAGAAGAGTTAATGATTTATTCCCTTGCCGGGACGTTGTTGGTTATTGATGTTGTACCCTTGCTGGGTTTTATTTGTTTGTTTGTGTGCCCTTGCCGGGACTTCCATTCTTGTTTTATTATTCCCTTGCCCTTGTTTGTGATTGTTGATTGGGTGAGGAAGAGTGTTAAAGCACGAAGGGAGATGCCGTGCATTTAATGATATTTGTGGATCGGGTTGCGCGCCGCAACAATGCTAAATGATATGGATCGGGTTGCACGCCGCAACAATGCTAAACGATATGGATCGGGTTGCACGCCGCAACAGTGTTGTTATATATT
>NW_017672041.1:221433-223916 GCF_001879085.1 Nicotiana attenuata | reverse complement strand
AGGGTGTTTCATGCATGCAAGTTCTAACATAGTTCACCAAGTGTCGAACTCACCACATTAGCACAACTACCACTATCAATAATCATAGAACAAGTTTTCCCCTTTATTCCACACCTAGTATGAAATATATTCTCTCTTTGTTCTTCACTATTGATTCCTAAATTAATAGTCATAATCCTCCTAACTACCCCAACCAAACCATCATTGAAAGGTAACTCTACATCATCTTCACTCACACCTTCCTCTTCTTCCTCTTCCTCACTTTTTTCTCCCTCATATTCTCCATCTATAGTCCTCCTAATTACCCCCACCAAACCATCATTAGGAAGTTCTACATCATCTTCACTTACTCCTCTCTCTTCTTCCTCACTTTTTTCACTCTCATATCCTTCATCTTCTCTCAAAAGAATATTTCTTCTATTTGGACATTCATGCATCATATGGCCTCTTCCATGACATTTGTGACATTGAATGGAACTAGAAGGTTTAGAGGATCTAGAATTGAAAGCTTTACCTCCCTCTTTCTCATCAACTTTACCTTTCCCCTTGTCTTCTTGAGGTCTAGAAATCACTTCTTGTTTGCCATGGCTTCTTGGAATTGGTGTTTGACCGACTTCTCCATGAGCTAGCTTGCTGCCTTCTTTTATTTTGCTTTTCTATTTTTACAGCCAAATCTACTAATTCATCTATAGTTACATATTGTTGTATCTCTACTATATCAGCTATTTCTCTATTTAAACCATTAAGAAATCTAGCCATAGTGGCCTCTTCTTCTTCCATACAGTTAGCTTGGATCATAGCCATATCCATAGCTTTAAAGTATTCATCAACAGTCATGGTTCCTTGCTTCAAGGTTTGAAGATGCAGTTGCAGGTCTCTTTGGAAGTGGGAAGGCACAAACCTCTTCCTCATGACTCTCTTCATCTCGGTCCAAGTAGCAATGGGTGGTTCTCCATCTTGTTGTCTGTCTCTTGTAAGCTTTTTCCACCAAATAGAAGCATAATCAGAAAATTCAACAACAGCAAGCTTAACCTTCTTACCTTCAGACAATCAAAGATGGCCTCAACTTTCCGCTCCCAGTCAAGGTACAAATCTGGGTCTCTTGTTCCCTTGAAAGATGGCATCTTCATTTTTATGCTGCTAATATTATCATCTTCTACTCTACCTCGTTGTCCCCTCCTATCTCTTCCCACCCTATCTAGATTTACATCAAGATCATCAACAAAATCATCTATAGGGTTTTCTTGATTTACAATGGGGGCATGGGGTACATTTCTTCTATTATGAGGCCTAGGATTATTTCGAGGTTGTACATCAGGTTGATTTCCCCTCCTAAGTGCAGCTATTGTCTCATTTTGTTCGGCAATAGTATCCCTTATCTCTTGGAATTGCAAGTTCCATCTCTCGAATTGTTGATGCATAGCTTGTAGAGTGAAATCATTTCTTGCTCGGATTTCGGCTTCTTGAAGAGTCCTCTGTTCATCATCACTAACACCTGTATGAGACATCTTTCTTAAAATAATAAAAATAATAATAATAGTTATCACTCAAACTTTGTCTCTTTCCCTCAATTGTTCTCACCCACTCTTGCCTTTTTCCCCTCAATTAACCTTTGGAAAATACCTTGTAGATTTATAATTAAACCCAACTCGTATCAAAGCCCTTAGTAGTAAAACAACGAAATTTGGGGCACTAAAGAAAGTGAAGAACCAATCCTAGAAAGAGTAGGATTTAGTTGAAACAAACCTCAAACAAGAAAAGGATTTTTTTTTTTGAACAAGATCAAAGGATTAGGATCCCCTCTTCTTGTTTCCTTCCTTGATTTTGGAAACAAACACAAATAAAATCTGATTTCTTGAAGAGCAAATATGTTTCTCCCTTTTTTTCTTCTTTTTTTTCCGTTTTTTTTTTGTTTTTTTTATCCTTTTTTTTTTTTGCTCCTTTGTTCAAGAAATCCCCAAGATTTATCAAGAACGGAATCTTGATACAACCGCTCTGATACCACTTGATAACACAAAGGTTGGGAGATCTAAGAACTTGAAGAAAATAAGTTGATGAAATACGGAAGTAGTAAAGAAATGCAAGCGGAGCAAGAAAAATAAACTAGATATGTCGAAATTCAAGGAAAGGTCCAAGAACCCCGAGATTATGTTAATCTAGATTTTGACAAGATCCTAATGACAACAAGTTGGTTGTGAAACCAATTGCCTTCACTAGAGATAATCTAATCAAGAACTAGATTCGGATCTTGACTTCTAGTTTGAATAACTTACGACAATAACTAGTAAAAGAAACTAGTCGCCTTCGAAGAATATCAAAAGAAACCAAAGATATCACAAGAAAGAAAATTATCTTACTACCTTAAGCTATGAACTAGTTAGGGTTGCAAGATAAATCTTCAAAGTAAAGTTCACAAAGGTTCAAAAGAACTCACAATAATAATATTAATCTTCAATGTCTCCCACAATGGAAGACAAGCACCC
>NW_017672041.1:196625-218698 GCF_001879085.1 Nicotiana attenuata | reverse complement strand
TCTCTTCCACGGCCATTCTTATCCAATGATACTTTCTATTTATATGTTTGGTCTTAGAATGAAAAGTGGAGTGCTTGGTGAGACAGATAGCACTCTGATTATCACAAAATAAGATGTACCGTGGCTGCTCAAAGCCAAGATCATTAATAAACTCATTCATCCATAATAGTTCTTTGGCACCTTCTGTGACAGCAATATATTCGGCTTCTGTGGTGGATAGAGCTTTGCACTTCTGTAGTCTAGATTGCCAAGAAACAGCTCCCCCTGCAAAAGTGATCAAATAACCGGAAGTGGATCTTGAATTATCAAGATTGCCTCCTAAATCAGAGTCTGTGTAACAAACAAGTTCAAACTTGCCATTGCCAAAGCACAGCTTCAAATCTGCAGTACCTTTTAAATACCTTAATATCCATTTTACTGCATCCCAATGTTCTTTTCCAGGATTGGAAATGAATCTGCTAACAGTGCCAACGACATGTGCAATATCTGGTCTAGTGCAAACCATAGTATACATCAAGCTACCAACGGCAGAAGAGTAAGGAATACGAGACATCTCCTTTTTCTCTTCATCAGTAGATGGACTCTGACTAATACTCAATTTGAAGTGTTTAGCAAGAGGAGTACTAACCACTTTTGCATCTGTCATATTGAACCTCTTGAGTACCTTCTCAATGTATTGCTTTTGGGACAGAAATAACTCATTTCTATCTCTGTGTCGGTGGATTTGAATGCCCAAGATTTTCTTTGCTGGCCCCAAGTCCTTCATCGCAAACGATTTGCTCAACTGCTTCTTAAGGACTGCAATTCTGGATTTATTCTTTCCAACAATAAGCATGTCATCCACATAAAGCAGTAAAACAATAAAATCATCATCAGAGAACTTCTGGAAGAATACACAGTGGTATGAAGAAGAACAACTCACGAAGAGGCAAACACAAGTGACACACTAACACTTGTCCCGTAAAGTTCTCCCCCTAAACACAACTCTCAAACCCCATACGGCTATATTGTGGATGCTACTGAATGAGAAGGAAGAATCCTCAATTTATAGAAGTCCAAACCTTTTCCTACAAGAAAAAGGACTAGCCAAATATTGGAGATTTATAATTTCCTTTTACAAAAAGGAAAACCAGTTAAGGTAATTATATTGCCCTTTTCCTTCAAGAGATAGGAAAACCAAATATGGTAAGAAAATTATGGCAAACACCTAACAGATACAACTAAATACCAAAAATTAGGTAATGAAAGGCCTTACTAACGCTAAGATACAATAGTTATGCGTAAGAGATCCTTGGTATTATTGTTAATAAAAGTATTAGTCCAAAGTAAATATGATACACTATATTTGTTGTATGATTAGTACTATATTAACTTCAAATAGGAAAGAAGAAAGTCAGATGAATATTTGGATTATTCAAACAAATGTAAAAGTGATTGAGAGCTTCCTTATCATATGAAGAAGATGGTATATTTCTGTTTCTACATTGTTATTTTTTTTCCATATCCACTAAAACTACTTAAGAGTTCCTCAACCTTAAAATTCAAAACCAAATATTCATGTATATAACTTATCCCTAGATATAATTTCAAATATTTCAGGATAAGAGGATCGGAATAGACTTTAGTCCGGAAGACAACACTTAACAAATAAGCCTTTGCACTCCAAATAAGTGAGTTAAGAGGTCTAATTATCCTTGCACTTGAGCACCTTAAGAACAACATCTTCAATTTATCGAGTACTTCATAAGCTTCAAGAGGTTTAACAATGAATTGAGATAATTTCAATTTGCTATGATTCAATCAAGGACAACATAAGCCATATAAATTGAAAAACTGTCCCTGGATAGCTTGTGATCTATAAGAAATTCTTAAAGATTCATATAAAGGTATACAAATATTTTATCTAAAATGTAGACTATTTTCCATTTTCACTTGGAAATATCTTAGTGAAAGAGTTAAACAAAATCGAAAAGTTTTGTAGAAATTTAAGTGGTTTATTGTAATAGACACAATATTATAACAATTAGAAATTTTATTAGATACAGAAGCTATGAACTGTGTGACTTATAGCCTATCTGGTCAAATTGCAAAAATCAGCTTATTTTGAGAGTGTTTTTTCTCAAAAGTGCTTTGTGTTTAGCTAATTTATTTGAAAAGTACTTCTAAACAGCAATTAGTGTTTGGTCAAGTTTTTAAAAATTGCTTCTAATATCCTGTTTGGCCAAGCTTCTCCAATCCTAAAAGCACTTTTTTGAAAATAGTTTGTGTTTGACTAATTTATTTAAAAAGCACTTCTGAGCAGCAATTAGTGTTTGGCGAAGCTTTTAAAACTGCTTCTAATAGCCTGTTTGGCCAAGCTTCTCCAATCCTAACAACACTTTTTTTTCTTTCAAAAAAGGTTTTTTTTTCCAAAGTTGAAGTGTTGCCAAGCTTTTGGAAGAAAATAAAAACATTTCTCAAAAATAAGCTGATTTTTGTAGCTTGGCCAAGCAGGCTATAACTGTATTTTTCTCAAAAGTGCTTTCTTAAAAAGTGCTTTTAGAGAGAAGCTACCTTTTTCTGCTTCTCCAAAACTGCTTTTGTTTCTACTCAAAAGCACTTTTTTCCCTCTAAAATCTAGGCCAAGCACTTCAACTCTGGAAAAAATCACTTTTTTTAAGCTTGGCCAAACGGGCTATTATTCTCTATAGTTGGACTCATCATATACTCCTTAGACTATTTAAACTCAAAACTTCTTTTACATCTGTTTCACCCCTATTCTGCATTATATGAGTTAGTACTAAAATCCAGCAATCTAATTAACCAAATAACAAAACAAAAGAAGAACATGTAAAATTCATGAGAGAAATTCAATATCAATTGCAAAACAGTTGGAGAGCAACTGTTATACCATGTTCACTTTTTAACATGAAGCACATTATAAGTAAGAGTACAATGAAAACTTTCACTCTGATGGTGAATTCAATTTCATTTGTGAAATTATTTTCTAGCTTGTAGTTGTATACTTTTGAAAATTATTTTCTCTTCACTCATATTCTGTATCGCTTACTCCTATAACATATAAATAACATATCCGGTGTTTACTATTTGTGATTATCAATGAAGCTTGCGTTCCATTAACTCTGTTCAACCAAATAAATATGATACACTACATTTGTTGTATGATTAGTGCTATATTACCTTCAAATAGGAAAGAAGAAAGTCAGATGAATATTTGGAATATTCAAACAAATGTAAAAATGATTGAGAGCTTCCTTANATTTTTGACTCTCATCACTCATAATCATAGAATATGCCTTATTGACTGAAGGTAAATGATACATCATTAGAATTCGACTTCTAGCCTGGAAATAAGACTCATTTAATCCCATCAGAAATTGATATAGTTTCTGCCTTTTCATATGATTCACATAATCCCTAGACTTTTCACAATCACATGGAGCTGGGATTAGTGCTTCAAACTCATCCCAAAGATCTTTCAATTTTGTGTAATACTCAGAAACAGAAGATGTACCTTGATACAGTGTTGCAATCTCCATATGTAGGTTGAATGATCGAGAGCCATCAACTTTGTTAAACTTCTCACGAAGATCTTCCCACACTGCCTGTGCATCAGATCCATATACTGCTCCTCCAAACAATTGTGGAGTTACAACATTCATAAGCCAGGAAAGTACTATTGCATTACACCTTTCCCATTGCTCCCACAGATTTTCATGAAATTTTTCCTTTTTCCATGTTCCTTCTACAAGCCCTAGCTTGTTCCTCCCACGTAAAGCTATTCTCATCGAGCGATTCCACAAAGTATAATTGGCCGTACCAGTTAACTGAAAGGAAATGAGTTGTGCTCCACTTGTATCTGCAGGTCCGATATACAGAGGGTGAGTGTGGCAAATCAACTCCAAATTCATCGCAAGCTTGAGTACCAACATCAGATCTGCTTGTTCCTGTAGCTCCAACTCCAATTACTCCAGGATTTACAGGTGTATCTCCCATGGCTGCTCTGCTTCGATTGCTTGAATTTTTGAGGAATTGATTCCTTCGAATTCTGAATTCAATTACTCTGTTCCAGCTTCGACGGACAGCTTAGATCGAGTTAAGGATCTCTAGTCCCGCTCTGATACCATGCTAGAATTGTGAGTAGAAGATTAAGAAGAAGAGGTGAGAGAACATGCAGAGATGAAGGCAACAATGGAAAGAAATTTTCTGTATATATTCTATGTACAAAGCTGTATTTATACAAGCTACAGTATAACCGACTCACTAACCTCCTTAACAGTCCACTAACTGACTTAGGATAAATAGACTAATCTACCCTTGTCTAACTAACTAACTTCAAGTAATGCCCTTATTCTCAACAGTACGCAATCCTTATTCCTACCTAGAGAAAATAAAGAGCTTATTTTCAGTAGACTCTCGATGCAGACCACATCCCCAAATAGAAACCCAAAAATTAGTTTTGATTTTTATTAAATGTATAGTTAAATACAAATAAATATTAAAGTTCAAGCCTAGGCGCCCTATTGCTCTTTTCGTCCTTGTTGGATTTAAAGCATACATTTTCGAAATCTTAAGATTTTTGAGGGGAGAAAAAGACCCAAGGAGAGGCTTGGGTTGTTTAAAGGCGCTATTAGTGTTGAACATATAAATTTTATGGTTATCTTACCGATGATCCAAAAACACGAGTTATTCAAAGCACAAGTCACATGCAAATGAAATAAATTAATGGGAAATTAAAGGATTGATTAATCAAATGATTAATTAAAAAAGATTCTCGTGTTCATATTTCATACATCCATAGGCAAGAAATAATAATTCGGACGCAATTATCGAATATTCGCACGCTATTAGAGCTAAAGGATTATATAACAAATTTAAGATATGATATAAATTCCTAATTCCATGCTTTTTAGTTTACAGTAATCACTGACTCAAGACCTGTCATGTGACAATATCTTGGGATTGAGTCATACTGTACATTATCTGCGACAATTTTTCTCTTCCTACCTCTATGATCCAATCTTGCCCACCTCTCTTTTAATTTATTTAATTAATTTGTTTTTTTCTATCTTCTTTTCTCAGTAGTCATCATTTTTGGACCAAATTTTTTGTTCTTTTCCTTGTAATGTAAGTGATGCCCTTTCGCTAAAATTTTTTCTTTCTGTGTTCGATTCGTGTTTCGAATGTGAATATGACAAAAGAAGTATATAAAAAGATGAATGTCAATAATTAATTTTTGGGATTTATTTGGAATCTTGTTTGTGCATTAAGGTTGCTCTAGTATCTTCACGGCTTTTTAAATGTCTTAACAAACTTAGAATTAGATTTCAGATATTTCTGTAAAAGCTATACTATGTGCAACCAAAAAAAAAAGACGTGTTTAAATCCATGACTTTTAGGTACCGCGGAGACAGGTGAAGGCCGAGATGATATAATTTTGAAGAACAAGGTGACGAGTTTAATGATCTTAATTTCAATTAGTTTCCTCGTTGTTTACTCTATAGCAAGCTTCAATTAGTAGATTTCGCATGCTTAAAGTTAATGGTGAAACAAAAAAAAAACAAACAAACAAAAAAAGTTCCTGTTAACTGTGAAACTCTGAGGGGAAATGCTTTCGATTAATGAGAATTGAAAGATAAAAATTGTAACCTATGACATAAAAGAGTCTTCTTCGCCCATGAATATTTTGATGACTCCTCTACACATTACTATTTCTCTACATATTTTTACTTCTTTACCACATTAAGGCTTTATAGTGTTAGAAGAAGACTTTCTTCGGATGGGTCCAATACTAGTATTTTGATGGACCTTTTTTCGGATACTATTTAAAAATTAGCCAATACTTATTTTGTCCTGAAACTATAAAAATATTAACCTTAGAACAATTCAAAACATTTTTATCCTGAAAAACTGAAATTCAGGATACACTGGCTAATCCCTAAATAGCAGCAGCCTTTGTTAGGTGTTTGTCATAATTTTCTTACCATATTTGGTTTTCCTATCTCTTGAAGGAAACGGGCAATATAATTACCTTAATTTGGTTTTCCTATTTGTAAAAGGAAATTATAAATCTCCAATATTTGGCTAGTCCTTTTTCTTGTAGGAAAAGGTTTGGACTTCTATAAATTGAGGATCCTTCCTTCTCATTCAGTAGCATCCACAATGTAGCCATAGGGGGCTTGAGAGTCTTGTTTAAGGGGAGAATTTTACGGGACAAATGTTAGTGTGTCGCTTGTGTTTGCCTCTTCGTGAGGTTGTTCTCTCAAAATTTTGTACTCTCTTTTTATTATAGTGGATTGCTCATCTCCGTTGTGGACGTAGGTCAGTTGACCGAACCACGTTAAATGTTTGTGTCTCTTTTGGTAGATTTCTCTTTTGTTGTATGATTTATCGTTGTTCAAGGTTTGCTTTGATAGCTTCCGCATGACACCTGATTTTTTCGGTCCTAACAAGTGGTATCAGAGCAAGGTTCAAGACAGGTTCATCTTGGCGGGTTCAGTTCTAGCTGCGACATATTTGACGATAATCGTAATTTTTGTCTGAGAAATTTTACCGGTGTACTACGCACGTTGAGACAAACTTTGTGGCGGAGATCTGGAGATGCGACCTGTTGAAGGCTATGTGAAGAAGGTGGATCGAGTTTATTTTTTCAGAAAATTCAGGCCAAGGGGGAGAATTGTTAGGTGTTTGCCATAATTTTCTTACCTTATTTGGTTTTCCTATCTCTTGAAGGAAAAGGGCAATATAATTACCTTAGCTGGGTTTTCCTTTTTGTAAAAGGAAATTATAAATCTCCAATATTTGGCTAGTCTTTTTTCTTGTAGGAAAAGGTTTGGACTTCTATAAATTGAGGATCCTTCCTTCACATTTAGTAGCATCCACAATGTAGCCATAGTGGGCTTGAGAGTCGTGTTTAGGGGGAGAACTTTACGGGACAAGTGTTAGTGTGTCACTTGTGTTTGCCTCTTCGTGAGGTTGTTCTCTCGATATTTTGTACTCTTTTTTTTTTTATAGTGGATTGCTCATCTCCGTTGTGGACGTAGGTAAGTTGACCGAACCACGTTAAATGTTTGTGTCTCTTTTGGAATATTTCTCTTGTGTTGTTTGATTTATCATCGTTCAAGATTTGCTTTGCTAGCTCCCGCATGACACCTGATTTTTCCGTCCTAACACATGTTTTGACACATGTAAACTTTTATTCAACAAATTATGCGTATGCATTTTATACATCTTAAATTCATAAAGATATATAAGGCTAACAAAGCAGAAATTATTTATTATGAAAGGGGAAAAAATCCTAACCCAATATGTAGAAGTTTCTTCATACTGAATAATTATATACACTGGTAAAAATTGTCCAACTAAGTAAATGCAGTATTTTCTGAATTGCAAATGTTCCAAAAAAAAAGGGTCTTTTATCCACGTGGACTTAAATTATTGCTTATTCAGTTTCTTAGTTCTTCTATTATGAACACACGTGTATTGCACAATCAATTTTGTGGGATATCTGGCTTCCACTTCAATTCTGGTTCCGTTCACTTTTTTTCTTTAGTGCAAATTTTTTCTTCATTCTATAATAGAAATTATATCTCTCTCACACAAACAATTTTTATTTTCTCTGTTGTTAATTCTAAAATATGATATTTAAGCAGAACACGAAGACTTTCTCTGCAATTTTTTTTGCATGTGTTTGCTGTCTGCGCTTGTGGATGACCAATGATGATATGGTGAGGCTCAACTGTTTCCAGTACACCGATCTTCTTTCTTCATGTTGTTTTCCTCTTTGATCCATTGTGATTTGGAACTATTTATTTTCAATTTTCTGAGTAATATTTTTAACATCTTTCAATGAGGTTTCTCTGTTTATCTATTTATCCACCTCTCTTCCCAAAATGTAGGTTTCTTCTTCAGTTTCTCTATTTGGGTGTCTCTCTCTGTATTTGGTTTTTTTTCTTTTTTGTTTCTTATGAGTTAATTTTTAATTGATTTCATGTGTATTTTTTATTTCTATTTGCTTGTCGTATCTGGGCATTCTTTTTCTATAAACCTGGCAAGAGATAATTTGCTGGGCATTGATAAATCAGATATCTTCGTTAGATTTGGATATGAAAATCGAGCTTCCTATCCTGGGTGTCCTCAAAATCTGCCAAAGCAGATAAGAAATTTGCATTGTAGGGTTCAAATATAGATTCTAACACTGAAATTCCTCATAGGGTAAGCAAATTCGCAGTTTCCTATTCAGAACCCTTCTTCGTCCGTCACTGCTGGTGAAGCCAGTGTGTATGAGGAAGTTAATGTGGCCAATATAAGTAGAGGTACATAGTGGTAGTGGTTTCTGTATCAATTCTATATTTTTGCTCAATTCTTGGCATTGAATTACACTGATTGATTTGTATAGAGATGGACTTTTACAGTTTGATATTGCCTTTTATTTTCTTTTACCTTCTTTTATATTTTATTGTTTGCTTATTCATGTAGAGCCTTTGTATTTCTCTTTTTTCAGTAAATTTGCATAAAACCTTGGTGAACAACAACTCAGAAACCTATGGAGTTCTCAATTTTCTTTTTTACTTGATTCTGATGAGTCATCTTTATCATGAAAATTGCCCTGTTGCTTTCATTCTATTGCTCTAAGCATATTCTTTTAGAAGTTTATGCTTTATTGATATAATAAAATCATTAGTCTCCGATGTTTGTCCGCATATGCTTTGGAAGCTCTTGAAGAAAATTTCACAAACAAAACCATAAATTTCACAAACATATTGTGATTTCCGGTCAGTGTTTTCTTATTTGTCATTTTACATCCAGCAGTTTTATGCTTTACTTTGAATTAGCTATAAATTACTCTTCATCCACCAAAGACAATACAGAATGCCTTTGCATGAAAAGTTTGAACATTTCACCAGCAACTCATCTCCTTCCTTAAAAGTCCCTCTTGACACCAGGCTGCACCACATACTCAACATTTAAAATAAGAATAATTCTATTGAAATTGGAATTAGGGTCTCCAAGTGAGATAAATGGATAAGTTCTAATGAACATCTAAAAGTGGTACAAAGTAGAATGAAATTGGGTGTGACGACCCAAAGGGTCATCACCAATTTTCTTATCCATTCTGTGCTTCCGAGACCTTGAAAACCTCATTTATAGTCGTCTCGTTTTGCGTGCGCAGTCCGGGCGCGTAGCCGGAAGGCTTAAATGTGAAATTGTGTGAAAAATGCTAAATTTTGGTATTAAAATGAATAAATTTGACTTGGGTCAACATTTTGGGTAAACGGACCCGAACCCGGACCCGTGCTTTGACGGTCCCGGAGGGTCCGTAGGAAAATATGGGACTTGGGCGTATGCCCGGAATCGAATTCCGAGGTCCCAAGCCCGAGAAATGAATTTTTGAGTAAAGTTGTTTTCTGAAAATATTTAAGGAAATTGGAAATGAAATCTGATTAGAAAGTGATGGTATCGGGCCCGTATTTTGGTTCAGGCACCCGGTACAGGTCTTATGGTTTAAGCACTTTCTGTAAAGTTTGGTTAAAATCGGACGTCATTTGACGTGATTCGGATTTAAAGTTCTAAATTTGAAACTTGATGAAGTATGAGAAAAATTCTTAATTTTGAGGTTTAATTCGATGTCTATGATGTTATTTAGGCGATTTGGTCGCACGGATAAGTTCATATGATGTTGTTGAGTTAGTTCATGTGTTTGGTTAGGAGTCCCGAGGCCTTGAGTGTGTTTCGGAGGTGTTTCGGGATGGTTTTGGACTTATAAAAGTTGCAGGTTTCCAGTTCTGGTATGGCCTTCTTCGCGTTCGCGGGAGAACCCTTGCGAACACGGTGAGTAAATATTGCTGAAGGAAAAATTCCTTCAATGCGAACGCGTAAACCAGGTCGCGAACGCGAAGCATTGGGGGGGGGGGGGTCTCCCTTCGCGAACGCGGGCCTGGAATCGCGAACGCGTAGGGTACAGGGGGAAGGGTCACCAATTGTTCTTCGCGAATGCGTCGCTAGCACGCGAACGCAAGGCTCGAGGAGATTACTCTCCGCGAACACGAGCCCCAGTACGCGAACTCGAAGGCTTAAACAGCTTGACCTATCGCGAACGCGAGAGGTCGATCGCGAACGTGTAGAGTTAAATCGCCCAGCTATTTTTAAAAACCCCAAAACAGAACCATTACGGGAGTTCACCAAAATTTCACAAACTCTTTCTTCTCCAAAGTTCTAGGGCGATTTTTGAAGCATTCTTTCACCACAATCTCTTGGGGTAAGTAATCTCTAACAAGTTTCTTCCATTTTCATCAACATCTAATGAATTTCTAGGCCTAAAATATGTAATTAAGGGTAGAAATTAGAGAAATGGGTAGGGTTAGGGCTTTTTAATTTTTCTTGATTTAGACCTTGTTTTGGGGTCGAATTTGAAAACAAATTATATATTCGGGCTCGTGGGTGAATGGGGGATTTGATTTTGGACCGAACCTCGTATATTGACCAAGCGGGCCCGGGGTCGATTTTTGGGATTTTGGGAAAAAAGTTTGGAAATCTATAATTAGGCATTGGGCTTGATTTGTTTACTATGTATTGATGTTATGACGTCATTATTGTATAGATTTGATTGATTTGGAGCCGAATTCGAGAGAAAAAGCGGTTGTTGAGGATTGATTTGGCCGTGGAAGTTGAGGTAAGTGTTCGGTTTAACCTTAGCTTGAGGGATTAGGAGTTGAGTCATATTTGTTATGTATTTCTTGTGGATTTTGACGTATAGGCATGGTGACGAGTATCTATACGTCGGTGTCAAGCATGACCGTGAGTCTTAAATTGACATTTTGTGTTCTTGAATAATACTATGGATGAAATAGTGAGTAGACTTGTGATATTGAGCAAAGGCTTAGCTTATTTTCGTGGAAGTTAATCATGAGCTAGAAATGGTGATAATAGAAATGTTAAAATTCGAATTGAGATTGGTTATAGCTAGTTCTCCCTTGTCGGGATGAGTATACTTGTACTGCTGAGTTCCCTTGCCGGGATAGAGTATTCTATGATTAATCCCCCTGCCGGGATTTGTGGTTATGATTACTGTAAGCTATGTATATTTGGAACGGGTTGCGCGCCGCAACATACGTTATATTGGATCGGGTTACATGCCGCAACACATATTGCATTGGGCCGGGTTGCACGCCGCAACATATATTGTATTGGGTCGGGTTGCGCGCCGCAACAGGTGTATATTATAATTAGTGGATCGGGTTGCACGCCGCAACAATTATATTTATACGTACGGATCGGGTTGCGCGCCACAACAGTAGTGTTATCATATTGTTTTAGACATTGTACTGTTCCTTCATATTTAATTCAGTTTCTGCTAAGTTGAATTGTTTCCCCGAGGCATGTACCCCCTCCCTTATAACTACTCATTACTTGTTTATTTTTCTGCAATATTTTATATAACTGCATAGGTTTGTCTGGAGTCTGGTACTAGCCTCGTCACTACCTCGCCGGGGTTAGGCCAGACACTTACCAGCACATGGGGTCAGTTGTGCTGATGCTACACTCTGTGCTCTTTTGCACAGATCCAGGTGTTGGACAGCAGCTGCAGTAGCTCGGGAGTTAGCCTTCAGTCCAGCGAGACACCGAGGTAGCCTTGCAGGCGTCCGCAGGCCCGGCATCTCTCCTATCTTTTATTTCAGTCTGTTATCTCATGTATTTCGAGACAAACAGTTATATTTTCTTTCAAACGTTTGTATTTAGCACTCTTAGTAGTTCGTGAGTATGTGACACCAGTTCTTGGGTACAGGTTTATGTTGATTTCAGTATTGTTGTTCAGATTCTTTAATTTAAGACTTCCGCTTATTTATTTTATTCCGTTGTTTTTCCGCTTATTTATTTTATTCCGTTGTTTTCACGATATTGCTGATAATTGTTAAAAGAGGTAAATTGGTTAATGACAAAGATAATTAAGGGTTGACCTGCCTAGCTCTCATTAGTAGGCGCCATCACGACTCTCGAGGGTGGAAAATTCGGGTCGTGACACTGGGACCGTCAAAATATATGTTATGGCCCTGTGAATCTCAGACGGCTGGAAAAGGAAAAGAGATTAAACAATCACATCTTTACCAATAAGATTAAGCAAAAGCAGGCCAATCTTACAAAGGAATAGTTTTGGTTGCTAGACCTTTAGTATGATTCAGTTCAGTAGTTTAGTTGTCTGAAATACATGTTTAGTGTGTCTTTTTTATTCAGTTCAAATAAACTGGGTAGATTATGAGATAAAAAATATTCCACATATCATGTTGAACCTGAAAAGGGATATGATACTTGATCTTCTTTACTTTTTTTCTTTTGGGGTGGGTAGGGGCTGGACATTAAAATACTAAAGGACATACTAAATTTGATTTGGTAGATAAATCGAATTGAGAATAAATGTGGGAGAGAATATATATCAGATGCACAATTATTTGTACTGCCTTGCAGTTGGCAAAACCACTATATCAATTGTATATATAGCAAAAACAACAGCACCTAGCAAATTACTTTACCTTTATCTCATGTAGCTGAAGGAAATACTTGGATTGCAGGTCCTCACCTCTACTTGTTGGCAGCTCTGGACATATATGAAAGTATAAGGTATTTGCTACATTCATCATAAATGCTGAAATAAAACAGAATTAATCTAAAGAAGAGAGTTGAAGAACCAGCTATGACTTTCTACCAATTGCTATTTTAAAAAAAGAAGAAGCAGGAGATTTGACTACCTTAGAGTTTATCACTAATTAATGTTATAATATTGAGAATTGAAATGGTAATCAAGATGAAACTTCGGCAGTTTATATGGCATTAACCAGTGTTCTGAAATTTTTTATCACTAATTAATGTTATAATATTGAGAATTAATGTTATAATATCTGAAAAATGCTTTGAAAGTTGTATTTTAGTTTTATAATGAATTAGAAAAGGTTTTGGGGTCATCTCAAGACTATAGATTATGGAAGACAATGTCAAAAATGCGGGAGTCGGGTATAACTTATATAACTGCTTTAAAATTGAAAGGGGTCACCTGAGTATCATTGTGTTCCCATGAATCATATCCGTTCAATGAAACTAGAACATCTAATTTTTATGTATTCATAGCACTGGCTGGCAAAAAACTGTACCATTGGGTTTAAGCTTGATTTAAACAAAGTTGATTGTATACATAGAAGATAAATAAAATTACCTCTTCATCTTTCGAAAAAAAAAATTCTGAAATTTCATCTTTCTCTCATGACTTTCTCGTTCTCAACTTATGTCCAATACTTTGAATTTTGCATGTCCTATCGGGTGCAACTGGTGTTATATGATTAATGTTGTGTACCGTGATGTTTGATACCTGACACCTAATTGGACATGCAAAGTTTAAGTTCTAAACAGAAGTTGAGAACGATAAAGTCACGAGAGAAAAGATAAAATTTCAGAATCTTATGTTACATGATGAAGAGGTAAATTTATTTATCTTCTCTGTGTATAATTAAACTTTGTTTAAATCAGCTTAAATAGATTTTCTTTTAGTCCAATAGTGCAGTTTTTTGCAATCAGTATTATGAGTACATAAAAGACTGGTGGTCTTGTTTTTATTGGAAGTTTATGATTCATGAGAATATAATGAATGCTTTGGTGACCTCTTTTTTCTTTAAAGCAATTATATATGCTATCTGACTCTGTCGCTTTTGACTTTGTCTTTCATCACCTTTAGTAATGAGACAAATAAAACTTCTAATTAGTTGTAAAGTAGCATACAATTTCCAATGCACTTTTCAGATATTAATAAGTCCGATTCAAGAACGATATGAGAATAAGCTTTTTTCAAACAGCGGTTAATTCCATACAAACAACCGAAGTTTCATCTTGATTACTATTTCAATTCTTGAAATAAAATGTCATAGATATACTTTGAAAGACTGGAAGACCTTGCGGGCGAAACTGAGACTGCAAAGGCTGCTGGTGAGTATGATGACCCTGTTGGTGTGTCTGACTCTGCAATGGACCAGGAAATGCCTGCTGTTGACTGTATTGCTGAGACATTGGTTGTTGATTAGGCTGAATAGGATGTTGCTGATTAAATGCCCTGCTTGTAGAGCAGGATAAAGTTGAGACTGTGCAGGAGTTGGACCTTGAGAAGGTACCAAGCCCCATTGCTTATTGGTGCGCAAAGGAGGTTGTTGAGGAACCTGACTATGAGATTGAGTTGGAGGAATAAGCCCACTAGTAGGATGTGGACGTATTGGTGTTTGCTGTGTAAACCCTATAGGCATTTGCTGTATGGGCTGGGGCTGTGGATAGGAATTGTACCCTGAAACAGCATTGGCTGTTGAATGGAGGGTTTGAGTCTGTCCATGAGCAGGTTGGCCAGCCTGAGGGGGGCGCAATTAGCCATGAGATTGTTGATGAGGTTGAACACTTATCTGCGGTTGAAGTTGTGAATGAGGTTGATGCACAAACAGCTGCGGTTGGGCTTGAGAAGACTGGGGAGGGTGAACCTGGGCAGGATGCTGCTGATACTGTGGCACCTGTACATGGTGTTGTGAATGAGGTTGCATCGGATAGGGCTGAGGATATGGCGGAGGCTGAGTAGGTGGCTGAGCATGAAAAGCTGGAAATATTTGTGATGGAATTTGGGTATGAGAATGCCCAGTAGGTGGAAACTGCTGTTGTGAGTTGACTTGAACCTGGTTTTGATGTTGCTGAGCCATAGCTTGAACTTGTGGTTAAGTTGGCCCTTTAGGTAGAGCTTGCATTTGAGGTTGAGGTTGAGATTCAATGGTTGCGGCTGGGGCTGGGATCGAGGCTGTCCTGGGATTGGGGTCTGGGGTTGTGCTGGTGGATGCATGTAAATTGGAGGTTGTTGCTAATATTGTTGGACGGGTTGTTGCTGATAGGGATAGTATTGTTGATAATTTTGCTGTTGATAATGATCATATCCAGCATATTGCTGAAAATACTGTTGATATTGTTGCTGGCAGTGGCGGATGTACATTGATGGTTATGGGTGCTCAAGCACCCATTACTTTTGGAGTGATGAACTATGATTTATATAAAAAGCTAGTAATTCTTACAAATATATAACTTGAGCACCCAGTCGTAATAGTAATTTTCAGATAAATAATATTTCAGCACCCATGACTTAAAAATACTAGATCCGCCACTGGTTGCTGATACCACTGATCTGAAGTAGGCACACCAGCTGAAGCTGTAGCAGGAGCCTGAGAGCTGGCACTTGTCTGCTGATTCGGATCTTGTCCATGAAGTGGGGAAGCAGCAGTGCTTTGAGGATTTGGTGTTTGAGAAGCTGGAGTTCTTGAATGAGTTGTAGTCTGATTTGAGTCATCACCAGCACCACTGGTGGCTGCTCCAAAGCTAGGATTATCTTGGGCACCATTAGCTGCCTGTTGTGCAGGATATATACCCTGGATAGAAGATATACTAAGAAATCATTCCTTATAGGAAAAGATGAGTACTACATATGCATGAAAAGCACTCACAGGACAACTCTGAGCATGTTCATGCACTTGTCGACGCACAATCTGGACTCCACATCTATTGCATATAACAGGAGAATTCCCAAAGGAACATCCAGAACAATGGGAAGTGCATTCAGACAAGGGACCTTCCTATGTGCATCCACTTCTGTGATAGAGACAGCGCACTTTAACTTTGCCTGTGTTTTCAGCAAGTGTCTTGTCTGACTCGATAAGGGGCTGCATTCATTGTGATTACAATTTGTTAGGTATTATTTGTTTCTTGTTCTTTGGTAGTATTCGTCAGAGTTTTTATCTTTTAGGTAGTTTATTGTTAAATTTTCTACTTGCATGTCCTTAATTTGGTTTATTTACTCATTCTTATTTGGAAATTGATACCTAGATGCATGATTTGGAATATTAGATGAATACTAATCTAATTTTCTTATAATGAAACTTAAAAGTAATTGTACTACAAGAACCTACATTCTTATTCGTGAACGAAAGCAAGTTGAAGCTATTCAACATGGGAGCACATCTGTAATACACACTTTTTATATATTAAAAGATTGCATTATTTGAATGCAATTATACTTCCCACTTATAAATATACATAAAATTGATAATCCTTGTGCATCCATGCAGTGAACTAACAGAAGAACAAACCAAACTATCAAAAAGATAATTAACCAAGTAAATTAGCCTCTATGGCAAGATCAATTCATCACTTGTACTTTCAGTCACTATATTCAAATGAAATACAAACTTAAAGTATAGCTCAATAGTATCGGTGATTCAGTACCCAGCTACCGGAACTCTAGCTGCAGCATTAATAGATAATAAAAGTAATTAGGCTTAAACTATGAGAAGACTTATACAATTTTTCAGATTAAATGTCACATCATTTTTTGAGTAAAAATTCATTTCAAGGATGGATTCCAAATGGCAATGAAGCTTAAACATTTTAAAACATATGCAAAGTGAGACATAGAAGAAATATAGGAAAAGGGAGAAAATGATATTAAATAATTGTGTTGGTACTCACTTATGGAATAAGTGAGATGAATAATGAGAGGATATATGTTTATGTTCAAGATACAGTTAACAATATTTGAGTTCTTTCTGCTTAAGTAGTTATTAGACTTGAAAATACCAAATAAGGACAAAGCAGTACAATCATTAGAGTGAATTTCATCCAAATAAAGCTTTGTGTTCGAATAGGAATTACATGAATGGTAAATTTAGTTGTACCATATCTATAGCTAATGTATCATATAAGTTTCAATTATGCATACGACTAATTGAGGCATCCTAGTTCAGTTCATATTGCCGCAAAGAGGAAAGTTAAGACACCCACATTTGTCTATGAAATGCCATAAAAAGAAATTAAATTAAGATAAATAAAAGGGACACATCTATACAAAAAAAAAAAGTAAAGCTTATTTTTTCCTTGGCAATTACCTTCGCGATTTGATAATCTTGGGAAGATACGATTTTTGAAGGATAGAACTAAAAAGATTAGAAACCTTAGTGTGCACCAAGTCGATACAAAAGCAAAATTAGAAGAAAGATAAGTCAGTTGAAAAATTGAATATAGAGGTGAAATGTTTTAAAAGTTTGTATCCATTGTTAAAGGTGTAGTTTTTACCCTAGAACAACTGCTCAATAAACTAAACAAAAGCAGAACACTGAAATTATTTTTTCAAAAAAAGGGACCTAAAATTGAAAGGGTGTGAAAAGAATGTCAATGTACCTGAAGGACGGCTTAGAAATTGGTGAATCTAAAATCAGCCCTTTCTCCTGGTTTGGCCTGCTTGATATTCTACCGCTGGAACTTGAACATTCTTTGTCACATAAGCCTCCTTACACGTGAATTGATCCCCAAGAACATAATTTACATGTATAGAGAATAAGAATTAACAGAATTAGCCATTTCAAACCTCTAATTGTAAATGACGAAAGGAAAATCTTAAAGCAAATATCATGTTGCAAGAAAAAAGAGAAGAATTGGAAATTGGAATACAGAGAAAGAGGATAGAAATGAAATAGACCGAAGAAGAAAGAATGGACCAAATGGGCTTTCATGCCCCTAATAATCCAGTTTAAGACCTTAATCATTATTGGGAATGGTTGTTTGTATGTTTCTCTTTTAACACCTGGTAATGGGAAATTCTCTGATCCTTACCTTTTTTTTTTGTATAGCTCCTTGGTGAGAGTCCCTCTTTTTTGAGTACTCTATCGATTGATTCCTGGACACTCCAGTAGCCTGCAATAGGTCTGTTTCCTTATCTGACTCATCTTCTGTTATTTCCTTTAAAGATTCCTCCTCCTCTATACAAGTCTCATCTGGGCATTCATCTGGCTCACTCAGGGGTGTACCCTGTATCTCAGTTTCTTTGCTTGTTTCCCCTATGTCTGCTACTTTCTGCTTCTGGGGATCATCCTCATTCATTAACTATTAAACTTGTTGAAAGTAATTTCTTCTTTCTCTATTATAGGGGTATGCTTCTTTGTCCTCGAGTTGTTTTGTTTCTGGGTCCTCCACTGCATCTCTTCCTCTTTTCCTTTCTCAAGTATCTTGGAATAGCAAAATTTGAAGTTCTTTAGGTTCCTTAATAAGAATGTCTTTCCTTCCTCCTCCTATAAGCAAATTTTCTTGTGCTATTTCATTAATAAAAAAAATATTACTGGGGTGTGTTTGTTGAGGTACTATTAACTCCCTGTCCCTTCTCCATAGTTGATTCCATCTGTCCTGAGGTTGGTTTCATTGCCTTCCTAGTGCTGGTGCCTTTAGCATTAGAGGTGGTTTATCCATACCAAAAATAGCACATGTTGGTTTGTAAGCTTGTTTAGGAGGTGCACTCCGGCCTCTTTTAGAAATATTATTATTGCTTCTTTTGACCATCTTTGACAGACTCGTCACTAACTGATCCAATAAATCACTTTTGAGATCTCAACTCAAGTAGTCACCACTCCAGAATAATGCTGTACACAAACACAAATTTTATTTCAGGTGAAAGAAATTTTACTGGATCATCCATTAATAACAAAATGCTAGAACATAAATAGTAGAGCAATGATCACTCTTCAAATTCAAATAAATATAAATATATAGCTGAGTAATGGAAGTCAAAGAAAACCTGGAACTATTGCAGTTTTCGTCATTTTTGAAATAAAAAATCAAAGCCATCTTATATGAAATAATATAAACTCAAATTGTCCTAAGAAGTGCACGCACATATGAGCTATTATGTCAGATACAAGTAGACGATAAGGCCTGCTAATTCGTCCATCAAGACAGGCACATACACTACACAAGCTTGTTCACTACACCATTCAGTTCCCTGTATGCACATCTCTTTTGTATGGAAAGTTTAAGGAGAGGGCATCTTGCAACTGAAACACTTCATATAAATTTGGGTTCATGAGCGAGATTTCAAAAATATTATTTTCAAGTGTGTATAATACAACATTCAAATTTCATAAATAAATTGGCTCTAATGTTAGGTGCAACTGATAATTAAAACTTATAAACCTCCCCTTAGTTACCTCTCATAGTTCAATTTATTTCACACCCAAAATTTTATATTCGTGAATGCTGGGAAGTGCAAGATGATTTTACCAGATTGATTTTCAGTTTGACAAAGAGAGTAACATGTTCTAGAGCTCTTAGCCATCTCACAGTGAAGAAAAAGGTGACTTACTGTTTCCTTTCTCTCAAACATCAAATGTCAGAGTTGCTTCACAGGCTACTCCAACTGAAGAAATCCACTTTTAAGGTATCTTCCTCACCATATTGCCTTCAGGGATCTAACTGCATCATTTACTAACAAATGACTGGAGTAGAAAGATTTCATACTTCCCCAGAATCTACCAATCTCATCACCTGGCCAAAGATTAGCAAAAATTAGCAGTACTAAATACTACATAGAATTAGAGCAAAGATCTAACCTCCAACGGTTACTCTCAACCCCTAGCTAACACTTGCAACATAAAAACTGGATGAAAATTAGCGAAAATCTAACCCCAAAAATTATTGTGAGATAGATTTAAAACATGCAGCACAAAAGTATTCTAATTAAATACAAAAGATTAGAATAGTACAACAATATTTACCATAATTGATAGCATTCATGGCAGCTCAACATCATTAAAGGAGAAGGATGAAGCTCTGGAAGCTCCAAGAAGGCCCATGACAAGGTCTCAAACAAAGAAATTTCAAGGCAAACTTAACAGGCTTCAACTGGCAATTAAAAAGTGTCTTATAATAGAAGAAGAGCTCCAGCACAAGGAGGATCTTTGGCCAAGTCTTACAACTATTTTAAGGCCAAAATTAAAGTCCAAGAGGAGATGGAATGAGGCCCAAATATGCCCCAAAAGAGAGGAATTTTCAGCAGCCCAAATAAGCCCAAAAATAGTTTCTAGAATATATATTTAATAGTTGTTTTAATCTATGTTGACTTGCATTGGTCTATGTGTATGTTGACTACATTGGTCTTAGTGTGGGTAGTCTTCTATGCTTCTAGGGAATATAATTCTCATTTATTGAAGTCTTGACTAGCTCCTTCTTTACTACTATATAAAGGGGTGCTTGTCTTCCATTGTAGAACATTATCGAAGATTAATATTATTATTGTGAGTTCTTTTGAACCTTTGTGAACTTTACTTTGAAGATTTATCTTGCAACCCTAACTAGTTCATAGCTTAAGGTAGTAAGATAATTTTCTTTCTTGTGATATCTTTGGTTTCTTTTGATATTCTTCGAAGGCGACTAGTTTCTTTTACTAGTTGTTGTCGTAAGTTATTCAAACTAGAAAACAAGATCCGAATCTAGTTCTTGATTAGCTTATCTCTAGTGAAGGCAATTGGTTTTATAACCAACTTGTTGTCATTAGGATCTTGTCAAAATCTAGATTAACATAATCTCGGGGTTCTTGGACCTTTCCTTGAATTTCGACATATCTAGTTTATTTTTCTTGCTTTTCTTAATCCGCTTGCATTTCTTTACTACTTCCGTATTTCATCAACTTATTTTCTTTAAGTTCTTGGATCTCCCAACCTTTGTGTTATCAAGTGGTATCAGAGCGGTTGTATCAAGATTCCGTTCTTGATAAATCTTGGGGATTTCTTGAACAAAGGAGCAAAAAGAAAATGTTACTGTAGTAGTGAATAGTACGCTATAAAAAAAAGAAAAAAAAAAGAAAAAAAAAGGGAGAAACATATTTGCTCTTGAAGAAATCAGATTTTTGTTTGTGTTTGTTTCCAAAGTCAAGAAAGGAAACAAGGAGAGGGGATCCTAGATCTTTAAGAATAAAAAAAATCAATTTTTCTAATCCTTTGATCTTGTTCTAAAAAAAAAAATCCTTTTCTTTGTTCGAGGTTTGTTTCAACTAAATCCTACTCTTTCTAGGATTCGTTCTTCACTTTCTTTAGTGCCCCAAAATTCCTTATTTTACTATTGAGGGCTTTGATACGAGTTGGGTTTAATTATAAATCTACAAGGTATTTTCCAAAGGTTAGTTGAGGGGAAAAAGGCAAGAGTGGGTGAGAACAATAGAGGGAAAGAGCCAAAATTTGAGTGATAACTACAATTATTTTTTTATTATTTTAAGAAAGATGTCTCATACAGGTGTTAGTGATGATGAACAGAGGACTCTTCAAGAAGCCGAAATCCGAGCAAGAAATGATTTCACTCTACAAGCTATGCATCAACAATTCGAGAGATGGAACTTGCAATTCCAAGAGATAAGGGATACTATTGCCGAACAAAATGAGACAATAGCTGCACTTAGGAGGGGAAATCAACCTGATGTACAACCTCGAAATAATCCTAGGCCTCTTAATAGAAGAAATGTACCCCATGCCCCCATTGTAAATCAAGAAAACCCTATAGATGATTTTGTTGATGATCTTGATGTAAATCTAGATAGGGTGGGAAGAGATAGGAGGGGACAACGAGGTAGAGTAGAAGATGATAATATTAGCAGCATAAAAATGAAGATGCCATCTTTCAAGGGCACAAGAGACCCAGACTTGTACCTTGACTGGGAGCGGAAAGTTGAGGCCATCTTTGATTGTCACCACTACTCTGAAGGTAAGAAGGTTAAGCTTGCTGTTGTTGAATTTTCTGATTATGCTTCTATTTGGTGGAAAAAGCTTACAAGAGACAGACAACAAGATGGAGAACCACCCATTGCTACTTGGACCGAGATGAAGAGAGTCATGAGGAAGAGGTTTGTGCCTTCCCACTTTCAAAGAGACCTACAACTGCGTCTTCAAACTTTGAAGCAAGGAACCATGACTGTTGATGAATACTTTAAAGCTATGGATATGGCTATGATCCAAGCTAATTGTATGGAAGAAGAGGAGGCCACTATGGCTAGATTTCTTAATGGTTTAAATAGAGAAATAGCTGATGTAGTAGAGATACAACAATATGTAACTATAGATGAATTAGTAGATTTGGCTGTAAAAATAGAAAAGCAAAATAAAAGAAGGCAGCAAGCTAGCTCATGGAGAAGTCGGCCAAACACCAATTCCAAGAAGCCATGGCCAAAACAAGAAGTGATTTCTAGACCTCAAAAAGACAAG